>NC_091821.1:108172475-108472475 GCF_038994185.2 Dermacentor albipictus
ATAAGAATGTGCTGAGTGGTTACCGGATTTTTGATGCAGCATGCACATGCCTCATCTTGTCGCGAATATTTGCTCCCGTATGTTTTTCTCCTTAGGCAACCAGCTCGGGCCTCAAATAGCAAGGCACTTGCCTTCGTGTTAACGTACAGATTTGACCTCCTAAGTTCCTAATTCTCATTCTTGTAAACCTCCATGGTCTCTTTGTTTCCATTCATTGCATCTAATTCTCTCCCGGTTTCAATCACTTTCTTTTGATGACTCCTGGTTGTCTATACACGCTTTAAATTACACTGTACGCGGCTACTAACTTTCTTGACCTCTTCCTCTATTCTGTGTACACGCTTTTCAGGTACAGATACTTGTGCACTTTAGCTGCCCATTTACTTTGACCCATGTTCCTGAGTCTTCCTTAAAAAAGTATTTGAAAACGCTTTGAATCAGCATTTTTTAAAACCACCTTAGGTCCTTTTAAGGAGCATTTGAAGATATGAGTTGTCAGGTGGTCAGTTGTATGACCTATTTATTTTTCTAAGGCGTAAGCTATTACACTGATATTCCGTGCGTTCTCTACGCCTAAGTTGATCAAGTTTTTATTAACGCACTTCACCAGCACGCTTTAATTACGCGCTTTCACTTACGTATCTATTACGCTAATCCGCTCTTCGTACGAACAGTCACAAAAACAATACAAAATCATGAGCTATTCCACTCTATGAAGGCGGTTGACGAGCGAAGCTGTTTAGCAGATGACACGGAGGTGGCACATAATTTTGAACGAAGGTACGAACTCACGTATTGTTTTGGCGCGTGGTCGTCGGGACGAAAGGTACGCACACTCATTTATTGTCGTGATCGGTGGTCATTGTTTCACTCGCAACTGCAATCACAATCTTTGATAATGTCAAATCGATGCACGTACGCCGCTGGGTGGTCGGCTGGGCCGGATCGGTGTGGCATCGCAAGGGATATGCCTGCAACACGAAACGCGTAAACCGCTCCCTTTTCGGCACCGACACATCCATATTGAAATCGCCTACTACAACAGGACAGTGTCATCGCAGCTAAATCACGCAAAGTGAGTAGCCATGAACCTTACGGCACTATGAATCATTGCATTTATTGCTTGCTCACGGGGGTATGAGCCATTGATGATTATCGTTTTCGACATGCTGATCTGTATGTTGTATGCGTGATTAGCAAGAATTTAAGCACTGTTCGCTTCAATTTGCTGAGTGCTTGTAGCATCTACCTTACAGGGCTATGAGCCATTGGATTTTTTGCTTGCTTACGGGAGTATCAATGCTTATGGGAGTACGAGCCATTTATGATGATAGTTTCTGTTCACGCAGAACAAAAATGCACGGAACCTTGGCCACATACAGCTGAAAAACTAATTTTGCTTTGCGCTTCTCTGACTTCGAATGAAGTCTACCCGATCATTTGTGGTTTTGCCGTAATATCACAAAGTAAACGACTCCAAGTAAACAACCGCCATCTAGCGGCCATGTGCAGAAACAGCCGATCCAGGTTCAGGCTTCAAGCAAAAGAGGGTCTCCTATCACGGCAAACGCTACATGCCCCGTAGCCAGGCACGTACCCAGGATTTTTTTTCGGGGGGGCCCACCACCTCCACCTCCACCACCACCACCACCACCACCACCACCACCACCACCACCACCACCACCACCACCACCACCACCACCACCACCACCACCACCACCACCACCACCACCACCACCATCATCATCATCATCATCCTGTTTTATGTCCACTGCAGGACGAAGGCCTCTCCCTGCGATCGCCATTTACCCCTGTCCTGCGACAACCGATTCCAACTAGCGCCCGCGAATTTCCTAATTTCATCGCTCCACTTAGTGTTTTGTCGTCCTCGATTGCGTTTTCCTTCTCTTGGTACCCATTCTGTAACACTAATGGTCCAACGGTTATCTAACCGGCGCACTTCATGACCTGCCCAGCTACATTTTGTCCTCTTGATGTCAATTAGAATATCGTCTATACCCGTTCGCTCTCTTATCCAAACCGCTCTCTTTCTCTCTCTTAACGTTATGCCTAGCAATCTTCGTTCGATCGCTCTTTGCGCGGTCCTTAACTCATTCTCAAGTCTCTGCCCCATATGTCAGCACTGGCAAAATGCACTGATTGCACACCTTACTTTTCAATAATAATGGTAAGCTTCCAGTCAGGAGCTGGCAATGTCTGACGTATGCGATCCAACCTATTTTTATTCTTTTGTGAATTTCCTTCTCATGATCAGGGTTCCCTGTGATTAATTGACCTAGGTAAACGTACTCCTTCACAGTCTCTAGTGGCCGACTGGCGATCCTGATCTCTTGTTCCTTTGCCCGGCTATTTATCATTATCGTCATCTTCTGCATATTAATATTGAACCCCACTCTTACACTCTCTCTGTTAAGGTCTCCAATCATTTGTTGTAACTCGTCTGCATTGTTGTTGAATAGAACAATGTCATCGGCAAACCGAAGGTTGCTGAGATATTTGCCGTCGATCTTTCCTCCTAAGCCTTCCCAGTTTAATAGCTTGACTTCTTCTAAGCACGCAGTGAATAGAAGCTTTGGAGTTGGAGAAATTGTGTCTCCCTGTCTGACCCATTTCCCTATAGGTATCTCCCTGCTTTTCTTGTGTAGAATTAAGGTAGCTGTAGAACCTCTGTATATATTCTTACGCGAAGGACGAGCCAGTAAGACGAGAAACTATTTACAGATTATATTTACAACAACGGTTGCAGCGCTGACCGGTTAGATTCACAGCGCGAGCCCAGTTCGTTCTTCCTCCTCTTTTCTGGAGTGATATGGCGCCCACGCACCTCGTTCAAACAAACAAATACCAAACGCATGTAGCAATATTTTTCGAGCTTTTTAGGTAAGCGTTCTGTAGTCCTTGATTACGTAGTGCCTCTAGACTGCTGGTATCTCTACTGAATCATATGCATTTTCGTAATCTATATAAGCCACATAGAGAGGCTTATTGTACTCTGCAGATTTCGCGATAACCTAATTGATGACATGGATGTGATCCATTGTAAGGTATCTCTTCCTGAAGCCAGCCTGTTCCCTTGGTTGACAAAATCCAGTGTTGCCCTTATTCTATTGGACATTATTTTGGTAAATAATATATATAATATATATAATATATATAATACTGGGAGCAAGCTAATGGTCCTATACTTTTTCAATTCTTTAACGTCTCCTTTTTTGTGGATTAGTATAATGTATGCATTCTTCCAGTTTTCTGGGACCCTTGCAGTCGATATACACTTCGTATAAAGAGCCGCCAGTTTTCTAAGCAATATGTCTCCTCCATATTTGATTAAATGGACTGTTATTCCACCTTCTCCTCCCGCTCTTCATCGTTCCATGTCTTGCAGGGCCCTTCTGACTTCATCGCTAGTTATAGGAGAGTTTCCGTATCCTGTTCATTACTGTTTCTAAGTGAGGTATCGGGACTCCTCTGGGTACTGTATACAGGTCAGCTTAGAATTTTTCCGCTGCTTTTACTGTATCTTCGAGATTCCTTATGATATTATCCCTCTTATCTTTTAGTGCATACATCATGGTTTGTCTTATGCCAGGTTTCTTTTTTACTGATTTCAGGCCGCGTTCATTTTTTTACGGCTTCTTCAGTCTTTCACATGTTATAGTTTCGAATATCAGTTATTTTCGCCTTGTGGATCAGTTTTGACAGTTCCGCGAATTGCGTAACGCTGTGCGGCCGCCAGTCCCATACAAACGCGTAGAGCGCAGGACTCTGCGATTCTAGACGTACTGCGCTCACCGAGAAAGGTTAGAAAAACACCCACATAAGCACAGCAGAGAAGTGGCTATGTGAGGCGGTTCGACCGATAACTGTAGAAGCGTCATTCAAAGCAAGTAATTATTCTCCACTTCCGGCGGCGTTGTCTCTACTTCCTTTTTAAATAAAAAGATGTTGATCCATAAATATTCTCATAAACAACGGTTTACATTTTTATTATTCGCTTTTGCTTGCAGTTTGGTTGTTGAGTTGGCTCTCTCCCTTAGTAGATCACTTAATTTCTCAACTCCTTGCGATTTTTGTTTCCGGTTTCCAATTTTGCACGAAAAGTGCGATACAATTAAGGAAAAACAGACGAGGTAACTGGCGACAGTCATCTTGCTTATGGGTTTAAGGGTTATTGCAGGGTTTTATGATGGACGCTCTTTCACATCATTTTATTTCCCACCTTATCTAACCCATATCACGTGTATATGGTTCCGGGCATCGGCCAGCGTCGCGGCGAGCCGTAACTCAAGGAAATAATGAAGCAAAGGGAAAAGTTAAACGCAATTGGTGTTTTCTCCGGCCGCAACTCGTTCCATGAGAGTACATACCAGCTGAGTAACAGCCGCATCCCTCTCCTGGTCCCAGGATCAGCCTAAACAAAGAAGGTTGAACTAACAAAAGCAACAGCTATGCGCGTGACGGTTGAATAGATGGTGACAACTGAGCTCATCTCGAGTTAATCGCGCGGGTGCGGAATCTATGAGAAAACTGTCCTTCACATTACAAGAAATTCCGATAACTACCGCCATCTAAAAGGAGTGAAAAAGGCAGCATAAGGCTGACCGATGCACAGCTGCCAAGTCTCAACATTAATCTGGCGGCGCTTTAGGAATGTGTGAGGAGTAGTGGCGTGGGCGGGGAGTGGGGGGGGGGGCCCGGGCCCCCCGGCCCCCCCCCCCCCCCTGGGTACGTGCCTGCCCGTAGCTCTCAAATCTTCGTGCCTTTGCGCACAAGCCCGAAAATGAAAAACAATGGATGTAGAAAGACTTTTGTTCTGCACCATCACGCGTGTCATCGCGGCGGAAAGAGAGCAATGTATGATTTCATCTTTTCCCGAATAAAGCAGAGGACGCGCCTTGGAGATCGACTTGGATAAGGAACTTCCGCATTGGGAAAAGTTGACTCGTACTATGCTGGTTTGTTCGAAACACTTAACTTGGGACGGCTTCTTTCTTCCCGGCAAGTAGACCATTGCTTTGTGTTTATTTATTTTAAATTGCTGGCGTTGTAAGAGTTGTGGTCAGGCATGAAATAAATGGTAGCTGGCCCATGCCGTCGTCCGACTTATCCACGCTTAGGACGTTGTTGAAGGAGGGGACTTGTTCTCATCGAGAACGAGCAATATGGGATTTATTTACAATGTCTACATGAAGGGTGGAGAACATTACATTTCATCAGTCTAGCATGACTGAAAGAGAATGCACACCAAGCGGCCGTAAACGGCTGCTTAAAAACACTTTGTCCTCCCTAGACCCCTAGGTGAGGGAAAACTGCCGTTCAACCTTCAACCAATGGGAGCGTCCAAAGCCATCGTAGCCGACCCGCCTTAGAGAGGGAGGGTTTACGTACGCACTTCCGCACAGATTTCACTGAACACACCGAGGTGAGAGGGTTCTCGCAGACAGCGGTCTTGACCCGAGCAGCACCTCTTGATCCCAGAGCTGACCCCGCAGTCTGTAGCCGCCGCGCCAGTCCATTGAATGTGAAGACCTCTGGGGCCCGTGGGAGAACACCGCAAAACATCCTCTTTCAGGAGTTCCTCCGCTCCAAGCAAACCGTGAAGGCGACGGCGAATCAATTAACAATACTCGGCTCGCCGAACGTGGCCCGCCGAACACTGTTGAGGCGGCGCATTGTTGTCTTTACAAAGCGAATCGTCGCAGTGGGCTGGGAAGGGTTCGGAGGTCGTTTCTTCGAAGATCGCCAGCCCCCGCAAGCCGATCGTAACAGCATTTCAAATCACGGAGTGTACTTTGTTCATAGATAGGCAATTTTATAAATTGTGGTCGTGTACACCTAAGCTTCATTTGGTTTTGTTCTTTGGTAGATTTGTGCCACAGTAATAGAGTTACTAATGCTTTAAACAGCAGGAATATTATCTCTAGTGTGCTTTTGTATGGAGGCACGGAAGCAGGAACAATAACTACTTCAGAATGTCTGAAGTTGATAATGACACACATTATACAGCGAAGCAACACATCGTTTTCATAGCATGCTTTAGTTTTTTTCATTTTGTGAAGGTAATTAATTAGTATACACTAAGTGCCTAATTTTTTAAATATTCACTTCATCAAGAAACTGCCAATACGGAAGTTGTAGATCACACTTAAATATAGCCTACTGAAGTGTTTGCAACTAAGTACTATTGATCAAGCTTCTTGTACTAGCCTTTAATAAAAAAAGAAAGGTTGGGTTGAGTAAATGCTTACCGCAGAACTGTTTAATCGGGAAAGAAAGTTTAATTTCATGTTCTTTTATCTGTTCGCGATCACATCTTACTAGCCAGGGGACAGCGCTGCAGAGACAAGCGGATTTCGTTTCTTGATCGGTCGTCCGGGAGCGCAGAAATAGTGGCGATATCACGCGTTTGGTTTTTGTACTTCGCGGGCTTTCTTTAAGGGCAAGTACAAGAAGCTCCATTATTGGCACTTAGTTGCCAGCACTTCAGTCGGCCATTTTACAGCGAAGCTGTCAAGGGCTACTTTCGCCACTATTGTGTTCGCATGTAGAAAAAAAATCCCGAAGATAGTGCAATGCCGGGCCGACCCGCGACGGACGTGCAGTTCGCCATTAAGGGGTCCTCATACACAGCTTCGCTGGTCAGCTTTCTTCGAAGAGTGGAATGGTATTGAAAATTTAAATGTAATCTACAACTTTCGTATTGGCACTTTTCTGGTGAAACCAACTTTTTAAAAAAGTCCAGCAATTCGTTTATACTAATTTATTGATTTTGCAAAACGAAACAATTACCGCAGGCTAGGCCGTGCGGTTCTCATCACCAATGAGTTCGTTTCAGACACCCAGCACACGCCGTCATTTTGAAAACATCGGCTACATTTAGCTGGGACACCCTATGTATAGAAGCGTGGATATTCTACACCGGCGACCGAGAGAGTGGTCCGCACGGAATCGCGCAGTGGTGAAACGATACGTGCGCAGCTCACTGTCTCCTCCTCCCGTTTGGACAGGCTCACTCTCTGCTCCTCCCGATTCGAAAGGCTCCATATTTCCTCCTCCCGATTGGAAAAGCTCTGACTCCAGACCGCGGATGTAGTGTGGCGGATTTCGGTAATTGAGTGAACCATGTGTCGACGACAATATGTGGAGTATTTACTGAATGCCGCGGCCTGCATTAACGCACCGAGTGTGCTGCGTTTCACCTTCGCTTGTCTGTTATCGACCTTGACACGTACACATGTATGACGAGGGTGGCTTGATTCAATTTATCTCTATTACACATAAGTCCTCGAGCAGCGGGCTCGTGCCGAGCTCCTGAAAAGAGTTGAGCAGCAAAACCGCTGCGGAGGATCTTGTGTGACAATAATTGACACCTTCATGGACACTGTGTATATATACAGGGTGATTCAGCGAACAGTTTCAAATTTGTTTAAAGTTTGACTGTGGCAGACAGCTCAATTCTAGTTTATGAGCCGGTCTACTCGGAGCGGCGGACACTACTTGCAAAAAAAATTGAAATGCAAAATTGATTAATTAACAAAAATTCACTAATTAATATTTTAGCTAATTATCTTATGACCTATATTGCAATTTACAAATTCTAGCAGTGGAATTCGCAAGGCGGAGCCACTTGCAAGGAGCCACTTGCCACTCGCAAGGAGCCACTTGGAACGAATTCTCAGGACGACACCAGTTTCGAGATATAAATTCCCGAATTTTTCGGAGAAATGCACTGCCGTTCCAGTTACTTGTGTGCTCCAGTGCATGAAACGACGTCTTGTTAACAAATTAATTGGAGCGCCAATGCATTACTCCGCAAAGTTCGGGAATTTGTATCTCGAAAGTGGTGTAACCTTGAAAATTTGTTCCAAGTGGATCCGCCTTGCAAACTCCACGGCTAGAATTTGTAAATTGCAATATGGGCCATAATTTAATTAGCTTTTTTAGTACTAAGTAGCAAGTATCTTTACTTACAGTAAGTAATATACAAAGCTCACTGCAGGGGTTGGGGCTAAAGGCAATCAAGCCTGACGAAGGTCCCTGTCCCTCCGCAGTTCGTGGCAGCTCACACGCTTCGAGTTCAACAGAGTAAAAAGAAGGATTGCAGTACATCATAACTTGTAATAACATAATAACATAACTTGCAAGAGTACACATAACAAATCACATAAACAAGAGAAGAAAATACATAACATCTCTAAATAATCGTACAGAAGAGGTCACGCACGCCAAAATATACAGCTACACAAAATAATTTCCCCAAAAATTGGGAACGTAGAACGCATGATGATGCAATGAAATTGCATTATACATGGAAACACTCAGAATACTAATTCGTGAATGATTTGAGCATTGGTCGAGGCATGAAAATCCACAAGGTAATGTTCATACTGTATACATGTGGTAATTAATAAGTGCTTTGCTTATTTTTTTAAATGCAGCACTACTAGCTATAATGTTCAATCTATCTGGATTCAAAACATGATGTGTCTGGTACGCAGCACTTTGATTTCTATAATTAGATCTTACTTTAGGTCCTGGTATCCTTTGTTCTCGTAAATAGTAGTATGGTGTTTCGATGTGGCTTTGTTCATATAATTGATTTTGTTGAATTACTTGGAGCAATTTAAAATAGTACAACTGATCAACCCTGAGCATAGCATGTTTTATGAACAGTAGAGCAGTTGGCAGGTCTTGTAATTTTCCCCTGTACTTCCCATAATTTCCTCTGATTGTCTTAAATTTTTTCAAATAACTTTTCATAGTAGTTTGTTTTAGCCTTCCTTATGTCTGAAGTTAAAACCTTTCTATATGTCTTGTATTTAGTGAACGCATCTGTCTCTCTCGAGTGGATGAAATCGTGGTACAGCTCATTATTTATTTGAATGCGCCTCTAAAGATCACAATTTATCCAAAGCTTTTGCATTATTTATTTCTATCACGGGAGAACTTCTGAAGTGGAAATGCTGCGTCAGAACTAGCACGCAACAGCTTTAGGAAGGCGTTATAAGTTTCATCAGGGTTATTTTGCCTTTAAACAGTGCTCCAATCTAGGTTCTGAACTAAGTGAAAAAATGTTCCCGAGTTTCGCTCTTTTTAGTTCGATGAAGAAATGTCTGCGTTTTTGGTATATAGGTGAGGCGCAGTTGAAAACTTAATTAGTGAATTTTCAATAATTCCTTGATTTTGCATCAGAATTTCTTGTGCAAGTACTGCACGCCGCTTCGAGCAGACCAGCTGATGAACTAGAATTGTGATATCGGCCACAGGTAACTTTTAAAGATTTTGGAAAATGTCCGCTGAAACACCCTGCATATACTGTAGCAAGAAGACAGCTTTCGCAACTTTCTACTGAACTGCGCGGCGTATAGCGATGAACACGAGAATGAAATGCGAAATATACGCACGGGAATCGCGACTGTGTAATCGCGATCCGCTATTTTGAGTAGGCAGCAAAAGAAGAAAAGAAAAACAGCAGTCAAATATGCTATAGCGCTTGCAACGGTACACATGGCGCTAAGCCATTTACGACCTGAGCATGAATTTGCGTACGTAACGCATGGAATGCACCTCATTAGTCCTGCATCAGCCTTTCGTTTGCCTGATTCTTCTTCTCCTGGACGATAAGAAGTGTACTTCGCAATGAAGGCGAATTCTTTTCATTATTATCTTATTCTTTTTGCAGGTTCTCGAGTCGCACGCATTGAAGAGATTTCGTTTGCTATATAGCTCTCAAGCATTGCATGTATATCCTATTAGAACCTGTCACACTTCGTTATTTCCTTGGAACTGCGTGAAACAAGTCTCTCAATTCATTTTTCTGCAAGGCCGAGGTACAAGCATGCACTCCGACGGATGGAATTTCAAAGCCGTTCTAGTCGAGTGAAAGAAATTGAGGCTAACTAGGCGTGATCTACATACAATTCAAATAGAATGTAGACTCTTTCTCATACAATTCTCATTGTATCTTGAGTTTTACCACATGCAACTCGCACTCATTTCCTATCTGGAGGTCTGCACGGTATCCCTAAATTAAAAAAAAAGAAAAAAAGAATGTCTTCCGGCTTCGACAAAGGACAACATTCATTCACGCGATGTTTTATGTCGGTGCAGAAAAAGGAAGTTAAAAAGAAGATACATTTATTTTCTGTGCGGAAGAAAGAGAGAGAGAGAGAGAAAAAAAAAGGAAATAACGGATGGGAAGGATTACAACAAGTGCAAAAAGGATAAGGTGCGCTACAGGACGCGCACATCGCGACTGGAAGAGAGTCTTCAAAAGCTGGCAGACTTCAGGAATTTATAAAGAATGTAGAAGTGAAGGAGGGGGTTTGAAACATGCATAATAATTCGCCTTGCGGCTTCTGGTTGTAATAACCTGCTGTGACGGAGCTGCGGATTGCACGTAACTAGTTTCCTGACGGCGTCATTGCCTCGTAATGTGGCCACCATCACGTAAGAACCGCAAAAGGTGGGGCGTGACATCCAGCTTAACGGGTGTCTGGCTTCCTTTTAGACAAAGACTGAGACGTGCTGTCGTGAGGATAACCTTTTTGTTGCAAGGCTTTATATGGCGGAGGCCCCTCGCACTCATGGCGATTGACTTGCATGACAAACAGCAAAACGCCACTAACCTTGCGAAGCTAAGAGAAAACCGTGCACAGAAGTGAAACACCTGGCAAAAATAATCCACACGTATACGATTGTGCGGCGGTCGCTGTAGCCTTGGGTCTAGCTTCTCCGGTACGTAATCCGTGTCTGCATTTTGAATACTCGCATTACGCAAGCGCCTGCCGTGATCTGCAGCTTGCGGATTCTTGGGACCTGCGCTTGTGGTCCCTTGAGCCTGGCGCTTCAATAGGTGTTGTTCAAAACAAAGACGCTGTTGGATACGTGGCAACTTTCGAAAGCCATCGCACTGAGAGTGTCCACGCTGAATCTTTTAGACTCTGCTCGGCAGTATGACATGCACTACGTCGAGACCTCTGGTATAGCTTTACAGTCAAGGATGTGCGAATTTTCGCGAACAGGCACTTAAGTTAGGTTAGCCGATCCATGGATCTGAGGGGCGATCGTCTAGGGAGCAGAAGAGCGCAACAAGTTTGGGTGCCGCCGGCAATAGCAGCGCGCGCATGCAGCGTGTGGTGTCCGCACCCTCGTGAATATCATTTCGTGGGGGGACATATGATTGCGAGGAGGTGTTGGCAACCAAATAGGCCACGTCGCCAAACTTTCAGCGAGCGTTCCAAGCCACGAACAGCGACGCGAAGTGAAAAGGTTAGGCTGCTCGAGAAAGGCGCGCTGATTAAAAGGTCGTCTCCGACACCACGCTCAGGACAGGACCGTAATTACTAATTTATTCCGCGGATTATGCTGCTCGCTGGCACAGTTCGCGGGCTTCGGCGCACGGCCCGCTGCCGCCTAATTGGGCCCGCGCTCCTCGTCAGGAGCCGAGAGGCACGCGGCGCTGCAGCGCCCCGCAGCTCTTGCAGATATGGACCTCAGCAGCAGGAACGGCCGATGAAGCAAGACAAAAGCGATCGCCTATTATGTGCTCAGCGCTGCTATCACCGATAGGAGCCGAGTTCCACTGGACCTTCTCTTGAAGGCCCCCCAGATTTCGGCAGTCCAGGTCACCGCTTGCTCGAGGCCCCGCTCCAAAGGAGAAATCTTTAAAGGGAGTTGCAGACATTTTCACAGCAGGTTGCTTTCAGCGTGTGAGCAGACAGATTATACGGCTGCGTAATCGGCTCGAAACTTTTTTTGTAAGCGCAATGCTTAGGTTGCTCGACAGCCGGTCAGTATTTGCAGACTTACAGCAACGGTAATATCTCCCCCCCCCCCCGCATACTCATTTCATTACGCAACGTGTACACATATGTGCACTCACGCCCAATTACGCGATGCAATATATATATATATATATATATATATATATATATATATATATATATATATATATATATATATATATATATAATGTTTGTGCGTGTGTGTTCATAGAGAGAGAGAGAGTGAGCGAAAGAGACGAGATTTGTCGAGTACGAAGGCTGACAAAAGAGGATCGAATGAAAGGAATCGTATCGTACCAACCTTGTTGTCCTTTATCAGGTTAAGGAGCTTATTTCATGTTTTTGAGAAAGCGACTAGAGAACATTGAATGTCATTAGGTGGCCGTTAGTTATCTATCCCAAGACAGAGGCAAAGATAGAAGTACTGTTTCAAGATCTCAGACGGAAACGAAACACATGCAATTAAATAAAATGTGCAAATTAACTATGCCCACGCGCGATCGTGTGCGTGAGTATAGATTTCAAGCTCGCCAAACGGTTGTAAGATGCCTTATTTTGCAATCTGCAGGCTTATGCAACCTTTAAAAGTTTATTATACGCGGTATACCTTCAGGAGGTGGCATACAAGCCTAGTATACAAAACGGCTGCTCCTGGATGTACAAAAAGGCCTAGGCAAGCAAGCGCTCTTTTTTTATATAATCAAGTGACATCAAGCATCGCGCCACTCCCTACGTTTAAGAATATTTCAATTGACTCACGACGCGAGTCACTAGACATTTTTCAGTGACTCTACTAACGTCACTACCGAAGCCCTCAAGCGCCGGTGCGACTCATGCGAGTCACACCGGCGATTATTTAGTGCCCCCCCCCCCCCCTCATTGAGTTCCCACTAAATAATCAAACTGCTCTGGAACTTAGAGCGTTGTTACCACAGAGCTCAAGCTTTACGACTTTATGAAGATCTTTAAAATCGGCCTTTTTCAAATATCTATAAAATCCTGATTCATAACTGCACTTTCAAAGATATTCAATTTTTAAAATCCGGTGCCCATTCATTTACTCAGCGCTGAGCGAAGAACCACAGCGCGAGGGCGCTAGGCGTCTCGTGCCTCATGCCTCGCATTCCTGGGGATGCAAACAAAATTTTAAAAAAAGTTGAATGGTATTGTGCGCATCAGATAGAGACGAACTACCAAGAGTGGTACACTAAATGCGGGCTTTGGGCTTAGTTACACGGCTCCAGTACGGAAGCCCACTCCTTTCAAGAGCAAGTTAAACGTCCGAGTTCACATCAGGACCCTCTGTCCACCGCTCGAAAAGTCTCCGCTTTTAATACCGTCTTCTTCCCTGGGCGCGCACGCACGCGCACACACACACACGTGCCCGAGCGACACGCCTACCGGACGCTATGATCTCCGTATCGCTTTACAATGTTTTATTTTCGTATGTCTCTCCCCTTTTAGTCGTGGTTGTAGTCATGACCTAACTCAATAACATCACTAGCAATACGTACAAAACACGTTCCTAAAGAATTGCTTTGAGTTCGTTGCTTAACATCCCCGGCTTAGACAGTCTGCGTTCTTATTCTGGCTCTTTATCTTATACTTGACCTCGAAGTTGTATTCGTGTAAGGTGAGACTCCATCTCAGTAGCCTCCCGTGTTTTCCTGACATTTACTTCAGCCATGCAAGACGGCAATGGTCGCTCTCGGCCGTGAATTTAGTGCCTTTAATATAACATCCTATGTTTTTAATGGCCCATACTATGCCCAAACACTCTTTCTCCGAGGTGCTAAACGCCTCTTCTTACGGTGTCAATTTTCGACTGAGAAACAGCACAGGATGCTTTTCTCCGCGTTCATTTAGTTGGGCAAGGACGACACCTAGACCACGTGGTAGCTGGTGTCACACTGGAGAAAGAATTCTCTGCAAAAGTCTGGCGAGACAAGCGCAGGCCACGAAGACAAAGCTTTCTTCAGATTCTGGAAAGCCTCTTCCCTATCGGCGCTGCAAGTGACCCCTTCTGATTCACACTTTTGGAGGTTGTCAGTTAGCGAACTGGCAAGCTCCGAATAATTTGGTATATAGTGCTGGTAATACCCATCCATAGCCACAAATCACCGCACATCCTTTTTTGTTACGGGCCTCGGAAAGTTAACTATGGCCATCACTTTGGCTTTCAATGGTTCCCGCTTCCCATGTCCTATTTCGTGCCCTAAATATGTGACACGAGCCTGGCCGAACTGACACTTCTCGGCTTTGATTGTCAAGCCCGCCCCTCGGATTCTTTCAAGCACCATTCGGGTATGTTATTAGAGAACCCAGTCATTAGAAAACACGGCCACATCATCCAAATAGGGCAGCGCAAATTCTTCTAGTCCTTCAAGCATCTGATCCACAAGCCTTGAAAAACAGAACAGCGTATTCTTCAAGCCAAAGCTCATGGTAACTGGATGGTAAGCCCCGAAAGGCGTCAGAAAGGCCGCGTAAGGACAGGATCGCTCTGTTAAGGGCACCTGCCAATATCCCCTTACTAAGTCTAAGGTTGAAATGAATGCAGCCCTGCTCACGAGTTCTACTCTCTCCTCTTTATTCGGCGAGGGGTAGATTTGGTATGTCGTGATGGCATTTAACTTTCGATAATCCACGCATGGCCGTGGATCTTTCCCTGGTATCTCAAGTAGCATTAGAGGGGAGCAATATTCACTATGTGCTTCCTTGATCACCCCTAGACGAAGCATCCTTTTTACTTCTGCCTTGTCTAGCTGCCGCGGGGATCGGCGGTATGCTTTGGACTTAAAAGGAACCTCCGTTGCTAGTTCCATGTCATGTTGTATCAAATTAGTCCTTCCTAGATCCTCCCCAAAACAATCCACATATTCCCGAATAAGGCTCCTCAAATCTTCCACTTTCTCAATTCTTAGCTACTTAGAGTGCTTGCACAGGAGATCACACTCTCTCTATGGTACCCACCAAGCAGCCAGACCAACCGGAGGAATCGTCAATAGCACCTGCCCTCTTTGATGCATCTCTGTATGCCAACTGGACTCCGCCGAAGAGAGGCCACTCTGCTTTATTGCTTATGGCTAGGGGTGGCATTCACGAAATCTTACTCATTTCGCATTGGAATGGCCGACAACGCTCTCTGCAATGCATGTCTTTGCGAGGAGACGTTAGTACACATTCTGTGTGACTGTCCTGAATATAATGTTCAGAGACAGTCCCCGGCGTCCGTTCTGGCGCACCTTTACAATCGACCATAGTCAGTTGAAACGATTTTCACATGTCGCCGACAGAAGACATCGCAGTTAAAGGCGACGAAGGGACTACTACGGTTTTTGAAAGAGACGGGCTTGGACAAGCGGCTGCGACAGTGATGTCACGTACCACGCAATAGTTACGGACCGTAACTGACGATGCACGTGCTGTGCTATGTGCTATCCCTCTCTCTCCTCCCTATCTTTCATGCCCTCCCCCAGGTTTGCTACCCATGTGTAGGGTAGCAAACCGGTTGAGCTACACTGGTTAACCTCCCTGCCTTTCCTTCTACGCTTTTTCCTTCCTTCCTTCCTTCCTTCAGTTCTTAGCTCTTCCATTTTAACAGCCTGCGTTATTACTGCTTTCACACTAGGGTCTGTTTTCCCGCGAAAACTAGGTAATTCTAGAGGAACATCCTCTGAAACATTCATAGCTATGCTGACATTAGCTGTTCGTTTCAAGAAGGGTTTAAGTTTACCTGATAAACCCGTTCCTCACCGTCTACGTCCAGGTAACCTCACAGTGTTATTCACCTCTGAAATGCGATCAATAACCTCAGCGGGCCCATCCCAGTGGACTTCCAGTTTATTTTAGCGATTTGACTGCAAGATCTTCACTTTGTCGCCAGTGTCAAACAATCGCTTCCTCGCATTTCTGTGGTAATATCCCTTTGAAGCGTCTTGCGCTGCCTCTAGGTTACGCTTCAAAATCACACGAGACTCATGTAAGCTTTGCATCTGGTCTAGCACATACTCCACCACACTTGTGGGCACCCAATCGTCTTCCCATAGCTCGCGTACTAGCCTCAGGGGACCTCGAAGATTTCAGCCACATAGCAGCTCTGCCGGGGCAAACCCTGTTTTCTCGTGTGGAACCTTGCGCAACGCAGAGTGTGCGCGGTAGGCAACAGTCCCGGTCACACTTCCTCTCATGGCAAACCTCTCTCAAAACTTTCTTCAGGACCGAATGCCATCTCTCTACGCTGTTGCTCTGAGGATGATACACCGAGCTATGCAAAATTCTAACGCCACATTTCTCGAGAAACGTGGTCGTGAGTGCGCTCGTGAAAACTGTTCCCTGGTCTGAGTGTACTTCTGCTGGGAAACCGAGGTGCGGAAATAAAGAAAGCAGAGCATCCACCACCTCGACCGAAGTTGCCTCCTTTAACGGAACCGCCTCAGGAAACATTGTGGCAGGGCACAATAAGGTGAACATTTATCTGTTTTCCGCGTTTATTTTTGATAACGATCCCACCAAATCCACAAAACCCTGCGGAAGGGCTCAGAAATAATGGGCACGTTCAACCATAGGTGCTTTCCATTTATCTTTAGACTTGCCTGCTCTCTGAACCCGAAAAGTTCAAACATCCATGAATACAGTCAGTCATAAAAGAAATCTGAAGTTGGGCATTTTACATGTCAAAACCATGATATGATTATGAAGCGCGCCGTAGTGGGGGACTCCGGGATAACTTTGACCACCCGGGTTTCTTAAATGTGCACCAAATGCATGGTACACGGGCGTTTTTGCATTTCGCCCCCATCGAAATAGGGGTGGCGCGGCCGGTATTTGATTCTGCGACCTCGTGCTTAGCAGCGCAACGCAAAAGCCACTACACTACCACGGTGGGTCACTCAGTAATTTGAGGTTTTGTTGGGCGAAAATTAAAAAAAAAATTACACGCAGCCCATAATGTCCCCTTTGCAATGCCTGGAGAGGGCCACGTTCCAAGATTATTCCCTAAAAAGAGTACAGGCCTCCCCATTGTTTTAAACTTGACACACAGTCCTTGCTGGGCAAAACCGCACAGGTTAACAACCCAAATGCGATGTACTCATCGGTTTCTCCACAAGCGTATGATGAATTGGCTTGTGAAATCCGCACCAAGCCGAAATCGCTAAACAAAGTTTCCACCTCTCCCGGGAAGGAAATCCCTTCCGTCACGAATTATGACTGCCTGTCCAAAAATGTGTCAATGCTACATACATTTATTCCAAGGCGTCGCAGACGGCATGGAAAGAAAGTCAAAGCGGAAGGATGATGAATTGCGCATGTTCTACCGAATATTCATAATTACGGAATACAATTAAATATCGATTTATTATATGGTCATTTATACTGCGCATCTTCATGAAAAAAAACCGAACCACTAGGTCGAAGCACATGCGCAAGTCAATTATCGGCTGCCAAGGGCTATAAGAAAGAAAGAGAAACCATACTTTAGCCATTGTTGATGGAACGTGGCGAGTTTAGCATACCGTCAAAAACGATGGCGTCTGCAGCAAAGCGGTCGTGTGCAGTAGTACGTAGGACATAGAAACAAAATGAAACCACAACGCAGTGAATTTAATTTGTAGTTTTATTGCGATAAGAATTATATGGACAGTCCACGCGCATTTCTACCATCGCCGTGATGTTCCGTTAAAAAAGTCCAAGGGCGATAACATCTGCGCGCGCCGTATGCGGCATGTGTGAGTGAAAGCGTGCGAGGGTGAACCGACGATAGCGGCTCAATCTCGCGCGCGCGAAGGAGGAAAGCGGGGAGGAAGCGCGCCGTCTTCCATCTCGCGCAAGGCGGAGGGGGGAGGAAAGGGAGCAGCGGGGGCGTTATACACTGGCGGTTGCTCCATAGGGCGCGGCCGTGCGGGCCCTATCTCGAAAGCCATTTGCGATAAGGACACAGACCGCCGAGTGATCATAGCTTAGTGTGCGCTGTGTTTTCACCGCTGAGTTCGCGTTCAAGCGAGAAGCAGCACGAAGGTCAATTCGCACACTGCTGCAGCCGCGCTTCATCACTTCAGCGTCCTGACAGCGAGTTTCCGCCGTCAAGTGAGATATGTTCATGTTTGCTTGTGCGCGCATGACCCCAGGTTTGTAAATTGAGTCAATGAGCGAATGTTTCCAAGTTTATGCGGCCGATAAAGCTACTGTCCTTATTTCGTATAGCTGTCTACTAATTTGCTACCGCATTAAACGCTTCGCCTTACGGGCGAAACTGCGATATTTTAGTTCAATATCAGTTCCATGCAGGCAGGGTTTTTTTTTTCTTGCCGCTGCTAGACAGAACTGGTAAAAACAAGTCGCGTACGCAAATGCGCACACCGTGACTGAAGGCATTAAAAGAAAGTTCTGAATTTAGGGAAAGACATGTTACGGACCGAGCTCATTACGCGCTGCGAAAGATTCTCGTCGAATTGTCGGAACAGTTGTCGTTTGTTTTTGAAAGTTGTCAGTGCACCGCTGAACTCTTTCCCTTTTGACTGCGCAGCAAACGAGCAAAGCTAGTCTGCCATGTTCATAGCGTTTGTTTCGCTAACAAGCGGAAGCGAACCGCCAAGTATTGAAACTAAAGTAAAAAAGAGGGAAGAAAAGCACTCAACGGGGAGTGGAGCCGCCTTCAGGCATGGTGTATGCTTGCCGTAGGGATTAGCCGTGCGATCACGTCTCCAGAAACGGTGGCACACCGCACCGATGCAGGGCCGCAAGGGAGCGTTCGTTGCACACGGCCCGATGCACCACCGTTAATCTCCATAGCGACGCGCGCGGCACAGCACCCTTATCTGCACCCAAAAAACAGCCCGATGTACGCGGAAAGACTTCCGCGAGACCATTGGCGATGATTGCGGCGTGGTCTCTTTCGGACCCAGAGCTACAGTCTCGTTTACCACCACGCACTGCGACTTGAAAGCTTGCGAGAGTGGTTGCGAATACGTGCTGAGGCTGCATGTAGCCTTTTATTGCATAAGACAACGTACAAGGGCTTATAGGACAATGTATAACGACAAAGTATAAAAACGCACCCCCCGCACAGAATTCTCGCGTGCATTAGCGACAGACAGACTTAGGCTTGGCTTCCGGCTTACGAAGTAATAAAATCAGCATCCATGTCAGACTACAATGTAGCTGCCTCGTTATGTTTTCACGTCATTTTGACTACAGTTGCTATAAGTGATCGCGGGATAGGAAGATTTTCGTTGGTAGTGTCACTTAGTGGCAGGCAGTTGCCGAATTAATGTACCTTATTATGATTTGAAGAGCGCCAAGCAGAACGAGAACGAAAAGAAGACGCTTACTACACAGTGACTTCACACAGCAACTGTATTTCATAGCGTCGGCATCTTGAGGCATTTCCAAGAAAATGCCATTTTTAACGTTGTCTGCCATGCACGTAAACATTTCGCGCGACAATTTGTCATGTTTTTCGTGTTGATCGGCTACAAGATTATCTAGTGAAATCAATGAAAGCGCCTAGCACTTAGGTTAAATACGAACAAGACAAGGGGGTCACAGGAAGATTCTCCTGGGAGATTTCGCCCGACATGAACAACAGTGGGTGACCAATGAAACCTGGAGCCAGTACATTTCAACAAGGGCACTTGTCTTCGTCAGGACAATGGCTGCTGTCCTTGGCAGGGTTTGCACTTATAACTGGTTTCCCTTAGCGCGAGGAGCGTAAGCGGCTTAGATTAGGCAAGTGTCAATGTTCATTAGGGAGGTATTAGCTTCGGGCAAAGGGAGGAGTGTGGAGAGGGAGGTAATGGCTGAGTTTGCAGCAGGTGGTTTCTTAGTGGCAGGGACAAGCGGGAAACAAAAGTGACGTGCATGCAGTTTACCAATCCTCTGTACTTAATTTTACTCGTAAACAGGAAGAAGCAAATATATGGATTGGACAGTTTAAAACGAGTAAGAAAAAAAAACCTTTCAACAGTTATCAAGAGGTTCCCAAGACGTCAAAAATCTCTTTAAATCAGTCCTTCCGTGAGGCGTCTAAATTAGAAAGGAGATCGGCATTGGCTAGAAAACAGTGTAAGGCGGAATTCCAGTGGCCTATAGCTCTCACAGCCTAAGGCGATCCCAAGCACGAAAACCATTCCACGCAACTACTGTTCAATGGTATCAAACAATCATCGGCTTAGGAAAACGCTCTCGTAGGTTAAAAGGGGAACTGATCACTGTAATCTAAACTTTAAACACTCCTCCATGTTAGTACTCGCGGAATCCACTTTGGCCCGTACTACGAACAGAGCATTTTCTTCTCGCCCCAGGCGTAAGACCTGCAAGTGCCTTCAAAGAGGAGTGAAAGAGAAAGTGAGGATAGAAAAGGCAGGGAGGTCAACCAAACGAGCATTCGTAAACGCCACTACCAGGCAATGGCGGCAGAGCAATGTCACGTCGGAGCGGGAGAAGACTAGTTGGCACTCGTAGGCGTAGCAAAGGGTCCAGAAAGGCAATGCAAATGTCTGTGTGCACAAAATGAAATTCAACTTTACCGGTTATTACTTTGACGTCATTGATGTGCTTGAATATTTCTTCTGCCCCATATCATACACCGGCGAAACAGTTCAGCGAATGAATCTTAGAAGAAAGAAGCATGGTATGGATACTGCCAAAAAAGTTGTCACTGGAGTCGCTGAATATCTCAACTAGCCAGGCTACGACTTCGAAAAACTCCAATATTATATTCTGCCTTCGCACTTTCGTTCTTCCATAGACCGAACAAATGTTCAGAGCCATGTCCCATCCACAATTTCAACGCACCGCAATCAACAGACAATAATACTTCAAAGGGAGCTCTGGAATATAGTCTTCATACTAATGACAAGAATGTTAACAGCAGCGCTTAACTTTTGCAGTGCTAGTCCTGGTCATAAGACTCCTAACATTGCTAACCTTATTTTTTGTTTTGAATTTATTTTCGCTGTTTTAGAACATTTTTTTTACTAACTTATCTGTAATAGTTTACTTATAGTACATTCGATTTTGCCTTTTTTATCATCTGAGAGACTTTACATTCCGCCCATTTCTTTTTCTCAACCTTCGACAAGACATTGGCTTGTAGTCACTGCTTTCTTTTCCTATTTACACTTTTTACTCTTAACATGACAGCTCTCGGAACGTTTTTTTATTCGTGTTTCAACTGGCCAAAGCGTATATGTATTTACTTTCTGGTTAAAGAAAGCCCATCAGATTAACGACCAGTGCTTACACGTCATGGTGCTTCTTTTTTTATTCTTTTATGCCACCAACCACCATTACCAAAGCAGCTCAGGGCTGGCACTCCCCTTCTTCGCCCACTGTTCATCATTTTGTTTGGGGTCGACTAGACAGTCGCTACTACTAAATAGCATTTATTACGGCGTCTCTACTTTCGAAATCAAATGCTAGGAGCGGAATGTTGTTCTTATAGGGATAAAGTAGGAATAGGCCGCGTTTAGCCACATTACCTCCCCTGTATACTGCATTTGAGGCGTCCTCGTTTCATACATCCTGATAAGCATATGATACGACACGTAAAAAAAATAGAGGTGTCCGAAAACGCAGAATACTTGGTAAGTAGTCTAACTAATCGAATAAAGATGATAAGTTTGCTGTCTTAGTTTGGCCTAATATTTCCGCCTTTAAATTTTGAATTGAAAGTATTATTAACAGACGGGTTGCCAATACAAATCGCTCTTTTATTGCGATAGGAACTATATGGGCACTACAGGTGAATTTTATTCGTCGTTGTCGTCGGCGTGATGTTCCGTATAAATTCCAAGTGCGCTAAAATCGTGGCCGCGCGCGTATGCTGCTCGTGCGAGCGAGAGCTTGCGAGAGCGAGCCGAGAAGGATGGTGGCTTGATGCGACGGTGCCTCCTCGCGCTCACAAGACGGAAAGCGTGCGCGTCGTCTTCTCACGCGCGCAAGTTGGGTGGGTGGGGGGTGGGGGGGTGGAAGGGGTGCTGCGAGGGGGCAGGTTAGTGCGTACCTCATCTTCCCCTCCAGCTTCGGCGGCTGAGCGAGGACGCGCGCGTTCTATTTTCGAGGTCATCCACGCTAGGTTCCAAGGTTAGCCGACCCGACATAGCTGATGGCTTCGTGTGCGCTGTGCTCTCGCGCGCCTAGTTCGCGTTGAAGCGAGAGGCGACACGAAGTTGAAGTTGCTCGCCGCTGCCGCCGCTCTTCATTACAGTGTGCGGTCGTCGAGTGAGATGTGTTCGTGTTTTACTGTGGGCGCGTGACAATGTGCTTGTTATTTAGTAGGCGAATCTTTACATTAGTTTATGCAGCTGAATAAACTACTAACATTACCTTGTATAGCTGTCTAATAATTTGCTATCGCAATCAATGCATTGCCTTCCGGGCAAAACTCTGACGTTTTTTTTTCTATTTCAGTAATATCTCCAGAAACTACGTCACTTGAATAGAGACTAAAGATAAGCATCAAGTTAAGCTAAATTGATAGATAACACTTCCGGAACACTGGATAATAAGTTATTTGCAACGCTAACGGAGCCTTGGTAAAAATCGGGAAAATTGGTGCCGACACCAGCTTGAAATTCCAGTGCCTGATTTCGGTGACGTCATAGGTTTTAACACTAGTGACGCCTGGTTCGATGACTTATTACCGGTAAATATGGCATTTCTTTAGAAAGTAAGCAAAAACAAAGCCGGCTACTTTCGCTAACTTGTACTGCACGAAAATGGTCCGCTAAAATCGACTGCTCGAGAAGCTTGAACGGGGAAGACCGGCATTTGTTTTTTCCAATATTAACCGACTTTTTTTTTATTGCCAAACAATTGCGAACCGAGTTTAAATGAATGCTCTTATGGTATGCTCTTATGCTTTCCTTAGCCTTCCCATAAGGGGCAAACCGTTTCAGAGAACCATTCGTACCACAGAACTTCTTCCCAGCCAGCAATTTACCGTTGAACTTAATAGAAACAAAGCTTCAAACCACCATATTAAAGAAACATTTATTTATTTATTTATTTATTTATTTATTTATTTATTTATTTATTTATATAATAGTAAAAGTAACCAGCTGAGTCTCGCAAGAAAAGAATTTGCGAAAGCCATGTTGACTATTAGGGGAATTTTTTTTTCTCAAAAAAGTTGACAAGGTTAGAAAATATTATGTGCTCCATTATTTCGCATGGTAATGAGGTAATCGATATGGGCCTGTAGTTAAAATGATCGTGAGTTTCGCCAAATTTGTGGATGGAATAATCTTTGCTGTTTTCCAGTCATGAGGCGAGGATGCAGATAGGTACTACTGTGAAAAAAATGCTGTCTAAGATGATAGAGGAATACTTACTCGTATTTTTTAGAAATTTCGTCAAGATGTCGCCTGTTCCGCAAGAAGACGTAAGCTTGAGACTGTCTGTTATTTTTTCATGCCAGTAAAGTTAAAAATTATGGGATCTATAGGTAAAAAATCGCGACGTGATAGCCTTGGAAGTTCGTTATGATGTCCTGAAGGTGTGAAAGCACGTTATTTAGAATCGTAGCGCAGTGCTGCCGAGGTATAGGCTCGCCGAAAGACGTGCTAATTGGTAAGATTTTCGATTCACTAAGCCTTACTACATCCCAGAAGCTTCTTGGATTTCTTGAGACAAAGTGCAAAAAAGCACGACGACAACAAAAGGGAACGAAGACACTGTGTCTTCGTTGCCTTCTGTTGTCGTCACGCTTTCTTGCGCTTTGCCTCGAGTTATGCAGTACCAACTTGCCCAGCACTCTGTTCTGTTGATCTTTTTGGATTATTTAAAGCACGTTCGGAAGGGTACCATTGAAAAAAGAAAATTTAGTATTCTTCATCGCAAATGAGTAGGCTGAGGCAGCTTCTTTGTAAGCAGACTATTTAACCTGGCTTTGCATACGCTTGGCTGTGGGAAAAAGACGTTTCTTTTCTGTTAGGTAGGCGTTTCAAATATTTAGTATACAACGAAACATTGTTATTAGAGAAAACGAGCCTCTTCGGGATAAACTTGTTGACAAGATCGTGAATGTTTCCTTTGAATATATTCCAGTTAGTATCCAGTGGACACTCGGCAACATTAGGCAGGAAATTATCAAGAAAGAGAGCAAGTACGTAGTTGATTGCGATGAAGTTGCCGCTTTTATCATCAATAATGGTTTTAATACTGTTTTGGGACGGTAGAACTGCCAGGCTAATAGAAAAATGCAAGACGTCGTGATCACTCAAGCCGGATGAGTGTGTAGGCTTAGATATGATATCTGTTGATGACGTCAAAACAAGACCTAAAAGAGATGACGGGGTGTTCATTACGCGTATAGGCGAAGCAACAACCTGAACCAAGTTGAAATCTACACATTTGTAGACTACACGCTTCGGTTCTGTGAAAGTTGCATTTAGGAAAGGACGTGCCTGACCGGGGAATGTTGGGGAAGTTAAAACTACGCATAAATAAAATTGGCGCTCCGATGAGGCGAACACTTACCGGGCATAAACAATCTTACATGCTATCACAAAAAGTCGGGGCAGTTGATGGTGCTCGGTAACAAACGCCGATCACAACCTTTCTAAATATACAGAAACGCAGCACCATACACATTCAATGTCACATGTTATGACTACAGGGAAACAGCGAAAGCATTCATCAACAGCAATTAAAACACCACCGACTAGTGTGTTAGGGCGATCGGTACGGTAAACATTATACTTTTTGTTACAGCGGAATAACTCAGAGTTTGTTACTTTACTTGTCAACCATGCTTCGGTTAATGCAGTTATGTCTGGATCACAATCAGTTATTAGGTTGCAGAGATCATCTTTTTAGGTAAGAGGCTACGAATATTAGTAAAAAGAACCGGTAGTCTAGATATTATAGGATCGGGGTCCCCTCGCATTATCCTACCTGCGCTGTCAGAACATTGCGGCCTGAACTGAGGGATAGAACAGACGCCGCGGCATCATCTGGGGTACTTAACGGCTTCATTTCATAGACCTTTTGTTCAGTGGCGTCTTAACCATAGCATTTTCTACCAATTAGTAGCTCGTTACATCTTAATTTAAATGATAGATTAAGAGTTTTTGCGTATTAAATAAGGGTTTTTCCTGGCGTGACGTGTAGCGGGACTGAAATCTTCACTAACGGTGACATTGATTTCTTTTAGCATGGGACCGTTCGATAAAATTTCTTTGGTTTTAGAGGCAGCAAATTTCACTATCAATGGACGTGGTTTCCCTTGAGTGAAACTACCAGCACGATGCGCGCGTGATGTGCTATCGCTAGCTATGTTGAGGCTTAGGGTTTCAGTTAGAATGTCCATTATTTTTTGCTCTGATTGAACAGCGGACTCGGTGGCGATGTCCGTTAAACCATAAAAAAAAGTAGATTATTCCTACGGGAGCGGTCTTCCGCATCATCCAATCGGGAGCGTGGGAACGCAGCGTCTTTTGCTGCACTCCCAACCGCTTCACGCACGTCACCGAGTTCATGCTGGCGTTTTTCAAAATTACCCGTCTGTGTGTCTGCGGACGCAAGTCCTACTTTAATTTCAGATATCGCATCCTCCACCGTTTCCTTATGTGTATTTAACTCTGTAATAGTGTCCACCATCGCATTTTGGTTATCCTCCATTCTTTTAGACCATTGATTCAAATCGCGTAAAGTTTTCAGAACTTCGGTCAATGTACCCGATGGTTGTTCCCTCTGAGGACCGGGGTTACTTTCAACGTCACCGCACAAAAGCAAAAAATAACACAAAGAACAAGAAGGACCAAGCACTGCTTCTGGGCACGGAAGAACGATTATAAATGCATCGTCAGCTTTTAGTCTTGATATGGAAACGCAACTGACCTGCGTCCATGCGCACTCAGTTATCTTCAACAACACGTTGTCTAAACCGGGAAAATGAGAGCAAAGCGCTCGTTACGCGTTAATCCAATTAATTTTCGGGATGCTGTCGGTGGCGCGCAGAAGACGCCGTGAAATCCTCAACACGATTGAAACACGAACTTAAGTTACAGCTGCACCGTGGTGGAGAAATTTTGCCGCCCAAATTGTGTCACCTTAGGCTTGACTAATTCTTATGAACAAAACCGAGGTAATAATGGCTGGACAATCACATCTGATAATCGGCGCGCCGCAGATCTCGCGCAAAGAAAGCGGACACACACACACACACACACACACACACACACACACACACACACACACACACACACACACACGCACGCACGCACACACACACACACACACACGCACGCACGCACGCACGCACGCACGCACACACACACACACACGCACGCACGCACACGCACGCACACACACACACACGCACGCACGCACACACGTGTGTGTGTGTGTGTGTGTCAGTCGGCTCGTATTGGCCAAGCATTTTCCTTTAGTTTTGTTTCTTTTGTCGGTCCACAAAAGTAAATCGAGTGCAGGCTTTCTGCATTGAATGAAATATTACCAAAAAAGAAAAAGAACATTCACCCATATTCCATGGTGGGCGATGTTCATCTTGGCACCGTGGACAATATTCAAGTTTTCTGGTCAATAAAAATTAGAAAAAGATAATAAAAAATATAAAGGCACCCTCGATGGGGTGCGAGCACGGAGACAGCGCTTTGCCAGGAAAGGGTTTTCTTGTCGAGGATCATAAGCTCTTTAAAGGACTGGTCCACGCGAATACGAACTCCACTCGCGAAGCGGTTGCAGAGATAACAGCACTAGTGGTGCTGAGAGCGCAATATATAAACAGCTTCGATTGACGGGGCAGCTTATCAATAATAGGAGCGAAGCGGGGCGCTCTCTGTGAAGACTCATGGGAAAATAAGAAGCGTATGCGCCGATGGGAAGCGAGAGAAAAGGAGGAAGACAGCCGAGAGGAAACAGAATGAGCTTAATGTTAACTAATGCAGTCGGGGCGCTAATTCGTTTGAGGGAGCGTGAAGGTTGTAGAAGCATAAAAGCTGCCGCCATAACAAACAAGCCGGTAGGTAAATGATTACCGTGTGCCTCGGTCATACTTTACTTACTGGGGTGGGAGGGGGAACGCCAGCAGCTTCGGCACTGTGTACCTTTCTTCCGCGCTTCCCGCACGTCGAAAGCTTAGCGTAATTTTGCTCAGCTTCGCTTTATTACTCCCGCTTCCTAATCGACATTATTACAGAGCCGCTCATTTTCCGGACGAGAATGGAAAACTTCGGCGAGAGCAGTTTGGACCACGTTTCTTATAGATAGCGCTCGGTTTTCACGTCTGTTGCTTATTTTTACGCGCAAGAAGCTCGGATTTCTTTCTTAACAAATTACGTTTTTTTTTTGCCCGTGCGCAAGCTCATTATAAAGCGCGGGCCACACACACACGGGCGCACGCACGCATGCAGACGCCGAGAGAGACAGGAACTGATATACCTGAACTGGCAGTGTTAAAGACTTGTCGCGAGAAACCCTTCTAGCAGGTACAATGTCAGCGAAGTTTCGCGAATGCTGCGGATATTAGGCGGAAAGAGACCGGGGATTTATGCAGGAATACGTGGGAAGAAGGCAAACAGGTAAAACGCAACTGAGCAAAAAGTAAGTAAAATATGTTTCGCTCGACAGGGGAAGCGTCGATTGCGATAGCAAATTAGTAGACAGCTATACGAAATAAGGATAGTAGCTTTATCGGCCGTATAAACTTGGAAACATTCGCTTACTGAGTAAATTTGCAAACATGGTGTCACGCGCGCACAAGCAAACATGAACACATCTCACTTGATGACGGCGGAAACTCGCTGTCAGGACGCTGAAGTGATGAAGCGCGGCTGCAGCAGTGTGCGAATTGACCTTCGTGCTGCTTCTCGCTTGAACGCGAACTCAGCGGTGAAAACACAGCGCATACTAAGCTATGATCACTCGGCGGTCTGTGTCCTTATCGCAAATCGCTTTCAAGATAGGGGCCGCGCGGCCGCGCCCTATGGAGCAGCCGCCGGAGTAGAGCGCACCCCCCCCCTCCCCCTGCGCCTTGCACGCGACGGAATACGGCGCGCTTCCTCCCCGCTTTCCTCCCTCGCGCGCGCGAGGTTGAGCCGCTATCGTCAGTTCACCCTCGCACGCTTTCACTCACACATGCCGCATACGGCGCGCGCAGACGATGTTATCGCCCTTGGATTTTTTACAGGACATCACGGCGACGCTGACGCCGACGGCGACGGCAGAAATGCGCCTGGAGTGTCCATATAATTGCTATCGGAATAAAAAGAAAGGCGTTGGTCAGGAAGGAATCAGCCCTCGATTTTGAAAATGAAAAATTGCTCGCACTCGATTTGAGCGCTTTTCCGACTGCCACAGCCTTCGTCCTATCCTGCTTTGAAGAAGAGATTGGGACGCCTTGGAAAACAGGTTGCTTGTGAATTTATGTCCTCTTTTATGCTTCTCTTTTACTGCTGCTGAGAGCTTTCTCACGGTTTGTCATTTTCGTCCCTACCATTTTGCCAATCGTTTACAGTAGATTACGTGCCAACTAATGCAACAGACATCTTGAGTTTTCTCAATAGACAAAGCTTGTCAGAATGCTTCAAACGTGTGGCACCAGTTAGGTCAAAAATATCTGCATCAACGCCCATCACAATATTTTAGCAGCAGACGTTGACTGTCAAACAATTTTGCATACGCCGAAGGTCGCTGAACTATCATCGATTGGTCCTTCAAGGTACAAGGCTAGAGAACGTGTACTAGCGTCATTTATGACGTAAACCATGAAGTCACAGACTCTGAGATAATACTACTTTTGGCTTAATTGGAGACAGTTTTGGAAATGGAGACAGTTGTTGTGTGGCCGGGGGATGTTGCTTGGCAGTCAAAGGAAGAAGGGAAGTCTTCGAGCAAGTGAAGAAGTTCATCGCACTGCGTCGACGTAAGGTCATTGGCAATAGCTGGCGTAAAAGAACGCGGCAGTGACTGAGGAGGCGATGCCTCGAGAGCGGCAAGATAAGTGGAGTCGTCCGTCGTGTCAAATATTGAAGATGAGGCCAGGGGTTCTGCTCTGCCAAGGCTTTCATGGCGGCGTAAAGTAATTGGTTCGGCCGATGGGTTTGACACGCACATAAGAGAGGCGGCAGTTTTGAACTCGAGGACGGTGAACTAAAAGTTCAGACGGCGCGAGTAGTGCTGTTCGGTCATGTACAGAGTCACAAGAGATACTGACAAGGGCGGAAGACCAGGCAGGTATAACGGTGTCTTCAGAAACGGTGATATTGTGACAAGGGTCCCTCTGGTCAGTGATAATATCGCCCGAAAACTGAAACAGCTCGATTTCGGCGCGGGCGCAGTCAATGAACGCATCATGTGTGGAGAGAAAGTCCCAACCTAATATGACGTCGTGTGAACAAGATGGCAACACGATGAATTCTATGATATAGAGGGCCTCCTGAATGACGACACGAGCGGTGCAGGCGCCGGATGGCTCGACGTGCTGCTGGTTGGCAGTCCGAAGAACAGTCCAGAAAGCGGCGTCGTCACTTTTCCGATCTTGCGGCAAATACGGGCATCCATCGCTGAAAGTGCAGCGCTGGTGTCGACAAGTGCTAGCGTCAATGTTCCTTCTATTGCGACTTCAATAACGTTTTTCGGGGAAGTGTGAGGCCTTATACATTTCGCAGACACCGCAGTTCTCGCCTCCTGAACTGCGATTTTTAGTTTTCCTGGCGCAGAGGGCTCCGCCGACGGTGCATGGGGGAAAGGGAGCGGCGGCGAGGAAAAGGTGAACGGCGACCGGAGAATGCGGTCTCGACGGCAGGAAATTCAAAGGTGTCAGAATAGTTGCGGCGTTGTTGGAAACATGGCGCATATGGACGCACATTGTTGGAGACGTTCGATGTAAGCAGGTGACAGTGACGTGCTACGTGTCCAGCACGGCCACAATAAAAACAAATCGGACGATTGTCTTCCGTGCGCCAATGATCTTGTGGTCGTGCATACTGCACCAGTGGTCGGACTGGAGCTGATACGGGCGGGCGCAACGGCGGGCGAAGGGGACCATAGGTCTGTGGTGCAGGCCTCGAAGCGACTTGGGCCTACGTCAGGGGAGCGGCAACCGAAGCCTGCTGGAGAGAAGGTGGAATGTGGTCAGCCACCTGCTCCTTGATGACAGATTGGAGAGCGGGCGCCAACAGAGCATTCGACTGGTCGTGTGTAAGGGGAATCAGAGAAAGCTTACAAGCCACCTCTTCACGGACGAACTCCTTGATCTGCAGCAGCACCGACGTGTTATCCGGGGAAACAGCCAAGCTCGACATTGAAGTTGCCTGAGGAGGAGATTGGCGGGTGGCTATGCGTTGTTTGCGGAGTTCGTCGAAGCTTTGGCAGAGGCTGACGAGTTCAGGGACTGTCATCAGATTTTTCGCCAACAGCATCTGGAAGGCGTCGTCTTCAATGCCTTTTAAGATATGGCGGATCTTCTCGGCATCAGCCATTGTGACGTCGACGCGGTTGCAGAGGTCGACAACATCTTCTATATAACTAGTAAATGTCTCCCCGCACTGTTGCGCACGACTGCGCAAACGTTGCTCGGCGCGAAGCTTGCGAACGGCGGGGCGCCCGAATACTTCTGTCACGTTAGGTTTGAAGGCCGTCCACGTCGTGAGATCACGTTCATGGTTGCGGTGCCACACGCTGGCAACACCGCTCAAATAAAACGATACGTAATTCAGTTTTTTGGTGTCGTCCCAGTGGTTGTGGATGCTCACCCGGTCGTAGTCAGCGAGCCAGTCTTCTACGTCATGGTCTTCGGTGCCGCTGAAGATGGGTGGGTCGCGTTGACGCAACGGGCCGGGGCAGACCATGGTAGTCACCGGGGCAGCGGGTTGTGGTTGCGGTGGTCCTTCTTCCGGCATAATGAAGACAGGCTGCAGTGTCCGGTTGCGAAGTTGAAGAATTCCTGTTGTACCCAGCACCTCCACCAATTGTAAAGGGTGTTTATTCGGGTCCTAGAGAAGCAGCGACCAACGCGACAGCAGCAGCTAGGGCGCAGCCAGTGAACGAACTGGGTATGAGCCACGCGATGGCAACGGGGCTTTTTAGCCTGCCGATCTTCTTCGTCACAGCTTCAATGTCAATCGTTTGTTCTACAGGACGTTTCCAATCTATCAATGTACTTGAGTCGCATACTTTGCCAGAGTGTAATAACACAGAGAGTTCGTGAGGCACTCTATGCGGCCTTTTTGTGCGAAGACCACTGCAACGGGAGGGCGGCTGGAGATATACAGTGCAGACTGCAGAGGCTAAGTAGCGCTTCAACGATGCGGTGGGCATCTCCATCACAGTAACTGCGAAGCAGCTGTGAAATACGCAGTCTGCACTGGCCCACGTGATTCAACATAGTAGGAATGCGAACAAATGAAAGAAGTGAGGAGTTTCCGAAAAATGGTTCAAGAGTATTCAAATCACAGGAAAGATGCAGAGAGTATCCGCCACCGTAGTCACCGGTCATGGCGCATGTGACAATGAGACCGCAGGGTAACTCTTCAACACGGATCGATGATTACAGTTCGGCCTTTCCCGCTGTCACCGCTGTGTTAACCACTCAGTCAAGAGATTGCAAGTACTTCTGGGAACTCTAATTTCCAAGGGTGCGCAAACTGTGCTTCCACTGACTTCGGGTGCTCATGATGTAAAGTGGCCTTCAATGCCGTCATGAGCCGTGGGTATATCCTTGCCTCGCAGGGAACGACATAACCGGCCCACATATAGGCTCCCAAATATTAGACGAGGTCTGATTTCACACTCAATGTTACAAACAGTCATTTTTTTCCTTTAGCGATGTGCGAAAATAACAAGCTAAATTCTTCCGTTAGTAACATTCAATGCTTTCAGTCCATAGCCTATATTTTTTATCATTAGTTGAAAAAGAACTACATGCTTCTTAACAACGATTGTGTGTGCACCATGTCGCACACGCAATCAAATACTGCACTTCACTGGCAGGTTCTTATTCATAACTTTATTTTGATGCGTCATTTCCTGCTTACCGTTCCGCTTACATATGCTACTGGTACTTAAATTCAGCCTTATTACCACCTATGTTCTATAAGTACCATCGCACTCAGTATGAGCTGGAACACGCGAGCTGTGGGCGCAGCTACGCTCTCGAGAGAAAAGTGGATCGGGTTTCACCATTCCAAAAATGCGCATACTCCCATGCTTTGAGCTGTATGCTTTCTTCGCAGAGCGATAGTACAGTGGCCCTCAGAGCAGCCCGTAAGTTAGCGCCGCGTGCTTCGTCATGGCGCACGCGACCTAGCTTCATAAATGTTCTTCGTTTTTTCCCCCTTTTTCTTTTATCTGCTCCATGGGCAAGAGTATTATCGCTCCCCGAAGAAAGCAGACGACGCAAAACAGGGAATATGCGCATTGCTCAAATGGCGACACCCTCTCCACTTTTTTTCTCGACGGCGTCGCTGAAGCCACGCCTCGCGTGTTGCAGCTCATATTGAGCGCGAGAGTACATCAGTACAGATCAATTTATTATGTATTACGGTTACCTCTGTGCATGCACATGTTATTGTGCCCGATGGTATCGATAGTACAAATAGACAAGTAGTAAATTAATTAAATGTATGTGAAACCAGTGACAACGACAGCGTGAAAGCTATGGAGAAGCGCTCGCTTAATTCAGTGCGCGTAGTTCTTCGTGGTCTGCCTACACCTACTTGTCGTGTCTGACAGTCGATGGGGTAGGAACTTTTCTTGCAGCTCTTGAGTAACAGAATATGGAGCACGTGTTTTTTCGCCCTCGCTTTCTGCGTAAATGTGTGAGGAGCAGATTCTCTGTGTACAGAGGCGAACGTATGCTGCCAAGACTGAAGTTTGAGTTTTTCGCATCACCTAAAAGGTGTAAATGTGCAAAAAAATACCATCTTCATTTTTTTTCTGAACGTTACACTGGTCTGAATTTACAACTTAGTGATTGCAACGTGGCTCCGTACCCACGTATGCGCATTCTTTTTGTTTCATCGACCTTCATCGTGGTTTTACTTTCCGTTTCTCTGTCCTCACTCGCATACCAAATGGCTAGAGCGCGCTCGCTAATGCCGCGCTGTCTTCCTTCATTTAAATAACGGCCCTATTATTCTTTAAACGTTTCCTTATATATGCTGCAAATATAAAAAAGGGGGATCGGATCGGTAAATCATACTCTGCTGTGAGTTAGTAATTGTTGACGGCGCACGCTTACAGTGCTCCAATGCCGTAGAAACTGCGGTCATATAGCATTTCATTTTGCTATCCTTCCAAACACGTGCTTGTTCAGAGCAAGTAATCGAGCCAGCGACGCAATAATGCGACTTGCGATCGGAAGGCAGAAAAATAAAAGCCTGTATGAAGTGCAGAGGCCGTATTTCGCACCCATTCATTTTACTTTCCACTCATCTCGCCATTCATCATGGACTTGTAGGAAGCCGTGCCTCCATTATTGCCGGGATTGTCAACTCGGCTGGACGTATGACAAGAAATTAATAGAATCGAAGGAAAATAACCAGTACAAAATACGCGTCCTAGTGAACAAACAAAGCATTATTTAGAGAGTCGCTCTATTCAAAGCTTTGAAAGAAAGTCACCCCAGCCACCGGTACCGTACAATCGCTCTTCATCTCCCAACCCCTTTTTTTTGTCCAGCGCACGGTTGCACTGTCAGCGTACCTAAATAAGACTAACAGAAATACATACAAAAGCTGAAGTGTAAAGACATTCCAGCAGAACTTATGCAGTACAATGGTGAAGAAAACGCTGTGCAGTCGGAAGACACAAATTAATTAAAGAAAATAAAACACTGCCAGCAGTCGCGCCGCTGACTGCTCTCCAAGAGGCATATAAAGCCTCCAGTGGAGACTGAAATCTGAAATCGTAACTATCTGAAGCACCCCTGATGCAAATGGCCTATAATCTCGTCGGGAGCCTCACGCACCAAAGTGCAAAAACTGACGAGTGATGTCGCTGCCCCATCACACGTTTCCTCACATTTCTCAATCTCTTCTCGTTGCTACCCATCGGGAGAAGACATCGATTTATGATTACACTGACCACTTCATCTTTCGTTGCTGGGCGGACAGAGTGTCAGTCCGCCCAGCAATGAAAGTGCTGGGTGGACTTCGGGAGTGCGACTTAAATCTTGTGGATTTAAGTCGCACTTCGAAAATGCCTGAACTTCTACGGTGTTGACAGAACCCCTTTTTCTGCAGAGATACGCTCACCGCCGTAATAGCTGGCTCGAGGTTTCCTGTAAAGGGTGCACTGCCACATTATGCGCAGTCTAGAGGAGAAGGCAGCTTTCAAGACACACTCGTGTCAATATTAAAAACGGGAACTGATCGACGTGTCTCACTAGTACGTGCTTCTCATCGAGTAATATATTGATATCGAAAGGCCACCAGTAGCCGGCCGTCACTACAGCCTACGCCCTAATCCTCCCCTGACGAGAATAAGAGGATAGGAGACCGTAGTATGAGACCTCGGCACTATCCTCTACTTGGCTCAGAAGGCGTGTTCCAAGCCGCGTGCACAGTGACGCTGATGTTAGCAGCTGATCCCTGCCTTTCTCTCATTCGTATCCCTCTCTTTTCATAACAGGAACAGACCAGAGTGATGACATAATCACGGGAAATAACACAGGTGCACAAGATGCGCGAGGTAGACACGTGAGAGAAAGAAAAGAACAGGCGATGTACCTCCCGTACGTGGCGGATGCACAAAAGCCTAAGTAAGCCAGCAAAAAGCGCGCACAGCTATGCCAACGTAAAGGCGTGGTGGTGAATAAAAGAACGCTGCTCGCTGAAGCAGCTCGTCGGCTCGCAGCGCGATCGCAGCGCAACGAGTAGCTTAGCGGGAGTCGACTACGGGACGTGGGACACCATGTCTACATCGCCTCGGGAGGCGTCAGCAGCAGCAATGACGACCACTGGTTGGCAGAATTACCGCTCAGGAGAAAAATGGAAACTAGTGATAGGTACAAAGAAAGAAAAAGAAAAAGATTCCCGTGTGTGAGGCGCGGATGGGACGTTGAATAGCTGGTGGCTGTACCATGTTCACTATGGTAAGGAATTAAAATGGGAGCAAAAATAGGAGTGTTGCACATGCAGCTGAACGCAGCGTGGTATGTATTCGTCTTCATCCACTTGCTTGCTGGTGCGATCGTGAGTATAGTCATGATTTCATTCATTCATTCATTCATTCATTCATTTTTGTTACTTTTACATGTTGATTTGGAAATTATCACACATATGTGGAAATTTCATGGCTTTAACAACGTTTCCCATGAAACATACACACACATCTTTTCCTTGTCTTTTATTCTTATACATTTAGCTGCCTCAATCTCTAATTTATTCTGATGAAGATAATTGGAAGAATCTCTAGCGAAATGTTTCTGTTCGTGATGAATGACAAAGCGAATCCAGTGGGTCGATTTCGCTTTGTATATGTGTGGAGCCCGCGTGCCTAGTGCGCGGTCTGTGCTGCTACATAATCCTTTATATATTTGCCGGCTACAATTCGCGTGTAATACAAACCTCAGCACCAAATGAACTCAGAAAGTAGCGTTCTTCAAGGCTTATGGTGATGGCGAGCAAATCCTCTCTCATAAGTGGTGCTAGATAAGCTTATATAACGCGAATCCGGGGCTGGTTCCGTATTATACATCTAAGCAGCAAAATTCGTCCGTGCTGCGCGCCGCGAAAATGAAGTCTCGTGCATATAATTAACCTCGAGTCGGCGCCCGCCACGTTCGAGTGCTCATCTCTAGTTCCTTCAATAGAGATTAGAACGAACCGACCTTTATTTATTTTTTTTTACCTTCCTACGATAGACCACAAATTAAAATGCACGGATCATTGATTATTTAGCTTTGTGGTGCATTACCGAAGCCAAGGGCCATCGATAATGAACTGAGCCGGATCGACAGAGATCTTCTGGTCCTCTTGGTCGGAGTGCCGTGCCCATTCGGAAAAACCCACTCCGGAGAGCTTTCGGAAACGAACACACAAAAGGAAGGAGAAGAAAAAGAGAGAGAGAGCCTAGCGCGCTCTCGCTCTCTTTCGTGAGCAAAAGTAAGGGCTGCATCACACGCTCTTATTTGCGAATGGATGGACATAGGAGCGCACCGAGCACTAATGACCTTGTCATTATTTTCCACCCTTCCGCCTTCCCATCCGCAGCTCGTTGTTCATGAGCAAAAGCCCTGGGGTCGGCCTTCGGAGGGGTCCGCCGGCGGAACCTGGGAGTAATAACGCGTGCACATTTCGCCGCTGTTTCTTGTGCGCACTCCTCCTCCGCGCCTTTCCTTCAGAGCGGGAAGAAGGGAACCACGATCAATGGCACGGCACAGTATCAGGACAGGAGCGCGGCCTCGGTGGAGCAAAACGAAAGAGGAGGGGCGGGGAGAAAAAAAACGGTGGCCCGGCGGCGCCTTATTAACGCCCACAAGGCACGTTATTTCTTGCGCGCCTCGCTCCCGGGCGCTGCGAGTAATCCGAGGCCGGCGCGCGCGCTCTTCGGGCCAGACAAACGACCTTCTCCTCCCATTGAGCAATGGCCGATACCCACCGGCCGGCCAGCCTTCTCCGGTGGCCCGACGCGTGGGTCAAGAGCAGCCGCTGCTCCTCCTTATCGTTTTGCGGCCGTCCGGCGGTCTGGACATTCGCGGGAGCGACGCGCATTCCCCACCTTCCGACCCGGGGATCGCGAGATTGGCCCACACATAGACTACGGATTGCCTGCTTCGCTGCTGCAAGACCACAGAGCACAAGTGAGTGAGAGAGAGAATGAGATACAAAGAAATAAATAGGGAGGACGAAAGGAACGTTGACCAAAAGAGCACTAAGCTTGCTACGGTATACACTGCGGGAGAAACACGCGGGGCACATAAGAGAGATAGAGCGGAAGCACGAAGAACCGGAAGTACGCAAGTAACGGCGTATCACGCCGTTAGAAGCGCTCTCGCATATCAATCGACCGCGACAAATCAGTCTACCTGATCTGGAAGCTGCGCATTTCTTCGTCGTCGGAGACGAGGGACTATAGGTTTCTTGACAACCCGCAGGAAAGAAATACACTGAGCCTTCATTATGCAGAAGCTGGTGGGCCGAAATTGCGAGGAGTGACGAACTGTGGCTTCGAATGCGAAAATTGCGTCGCATCCGCGTCCCGAACTGGGTAACACGCGTCGGTGGCTTCAAATTGGACTTTCAGAGTTGGCGTCTCCAGTGAAACGGATGTCATTTCATTCGTCGCTTCTCTGCCAACGAGTAACGCGCTCGATTGTCACTTCACATATTCGGCTGTCGATCGAAGGGACCCGTCCGTTTTTTGCTGCGGTGACTTGCCTTTGTAGTGGGAAGGGTACTAATTCTGCTGGGATGTTTATCAGATGGTTCTTTGGAGTGCGATCCCAATCCCTACAAACACCCGGCCGGGCAACTCTGTGGCTGCATTCATGGCCGCCTGTCACCACCTCTCCTTTGTGACAGTGTTCGTACACTATCAAGGTGGAATAAGCGGCGTCCCTTTAACCGTGCTGACGCGTAATTTGATGCACGTCTAACAAATCCACTTTAGTAATGGTTAGAATGTGGTGCACAGTAGGTTCTCGATTTATATCTGGAGTTTGATATTTCTTCATAATTCGAAGTCGCGAGTGATCATGATACTTGGGCCATCGGTCGAATCCCAAAGTCGCAAAGTCACACAGTCCAAATAACTCTAAGGTCATGAGAGACGCAATAGAGGAGGGTCTACGTGGGGTTACTTAAATTCGACTCAAAAACGAGTGATCACATTACGAGCATTCATGCTCGTTCGCAGGCTGACAGGACGAAATTGAAGTCGCTTAATTGATCCTTCTTTCACTGCACCTCAGTTTCCGTACTGCAGCAGTGTCGATCGCATCGGGAAACTCTTTTTTACTTTGGACACTGCAACAGAACATTCAGGAGCAGCTACTTAAATCCGGTTTAAACACCGTAGTATTTATAAAGAGCGCACAACACCCTATTTCCCTCTCTTTTTCTCTTTGATTTTTATAAACAAGACTCTACGACTTTCCCTTGCTTTCTTTAATGATAACACTTGCGACAAATGACTAAGCCCTACACAAGACAAGCTCCAAAGAGCCCGCACGCAGCGCACATAGCTTGGAACTTGGTCTGAAACATTAGAAGGACGGCGACGCAGCAGCTGCACCCACGCCGGCGTTAGTGGCCACGGCGAGAGCGAAAACAACGAGAGACAGTAAACGCTGCGGGGCACTCAAAGTGGTAAAGCTTTTCTGCCCCGAGGATCTCATGCTGAGTAACAAGCCGCCGGAGAGAAAACAAATCCCGGGATCTGGCCCGGACGCCGGACTGTCTCCCATCTTATCCGACGAAAAGTGACGAGGCCAGCCGCGTGGAGAAGCGTAGATGCTTGGACAAGGGTAAGTAACTTCACAGTAAATGGGGAAAAAAGAAAAAAAAAGTAGACAGGAATGGACCTTGCGAAAACTTCAAGGGACAATCGCTGCCATTGACATGAATCGGATAAGTTAGAGCCGCCAAAGGGCCTCACAGTTTTATCCATCTTATTGCCAAGTTTAAACATAGTCTGCATGTCTCAATGAACTCACGAAGAAAAATTGGAGGACGCTTAAACTTCGCCTTCAAGAGTGGAACGCGATAGCGTTATCGCACTCCGTTCGCACCGCCCACTTATTCGCTCAGCATGCTCTTGAGGAGACGAAGGGGAGAAGCAGGCGCATGGCGCGCCACCTGTCGGGGCAGCGCCGTACATTGCGAGGAGGGGGTCTTCTGTATTTGCCGCAAGATGGCTCTGCGTGTGCGCCAAGCGCAAAAGAAATGTAGCAAAAACGTATTTCGCTGCTCGTTTAACTGTGACTTCTGTAATTTAAATGCTCATAATTACCGACATACACCGCAGTATAACTTTCTACGGCACGTTTCTAAGTCAACACCGCATTCACTAGAGGCGCTTTTGTTCCGCTTTGGACCATCGAACGGATGCCGTTTTCCACTGGGATGTGCTCCAGCGCACAATCAAAAAACATTTCCCCCTATGCGTATGGGATTCGCTACTTGCCAATAGAAAGTGATGATGGTACCCCATTCGATGTGATCATGCTTATGGCCCTGCATAGCATTTGGAAATGTAGAATGGCGGTAAGGCACACCGATCTCGATGCAAGAGCGGCTCGCCAGTATTTCAAAGAAGGCATACGGAACTTTGTAGAGGAACAAAAGTTGCTGGAGTGCATCCCAGAGTGGTTGCCACGTGTGGAATTATTATTGACGATAAGGGAATTTTAGCACAAGCGCAGCCGCACAAGTTCTGCGGTCATTTTTAACATATTGTGAGTGTGCCTTTTGATTATTTGTGAATGTGTATTTTTTATCCGGGCCAATGACCAGCAATAAAGAAAAAAAAACTCATGGCTGAATGGTAGCGTCTCCGTCTCACATTCCGCAGACCCTGGTTCGATTCCCACCCAGCCTATCTCGCAAGTTGTTTTTATTTATGGATTGCCTTCCGGAATTTTTTGCTCACGGCTAACGCCGACGACACCGATGACACCGGCTTTTCTGCGACACGAGCTCCTTAACGCTGTCGCGTTAAAATGCAAAGATTGCAAAAGCAAATACGGTTACTGCACCGCAACGTCGCCATGACTTAGACGTACGGGACTCTCCACTGTTAGGAGAAACACTGCGCTATACCTTAAAGATTTCGTCGAATTTATAAGGAAAAAACGTGGCTGATATCACACTTAATACCATCTATTAGTAAAATATTCCTCGGCGATTCCATACGCCTACATATACGTATTAGGCTGCTTTAAGTTTTGAAAGCAAATGTAGTGTTTCCCCAGAAAAGTGGATGGCCCTATATAGACTTCTCAACCACCCGCCCGTCAATTACAACTGCAGGGACGTGAATGTTCAAGCAATGCGCTCTCGCGCTGTTTGTATTCTTACGGTAACACATACAAGTGTTTTTGACGCATATGATGCGAGCTGAGACGGAACAAGCCCAAAAGTAGAGCCCATAAGCGTCCTTTATAGATCCTAATAATGGAAGCGACCCCACGAGTAATTCAATGTTTCGAGCTCAGGCCCCGCTTCTGCGTTTACATTGATTTTTCTTGCAATATCAAATATATAGATAGAAGCAGCTTGAATACGCTTATTCTGTCTGGGATCCTATGCATGTAAAATTTACCAATGCCCTGGAACTTGTTAAGAATAACTCGACTCGTTTTATTCTAATTAAAATTGCACTGCTAGCATAACCACCATAAAAGCCAGCCTTTCCCTTTCGTCTCTAGCTTTGCGTCAAAAACTTGACCGCTTGAATTTATTTCATAACATATACTACCATACCGTTCTTCAGAACAAATTTATTCGATCACCGCAATATATGTCCCATCGCATTTATCATCGCCATAAGGTAGGTATTCCATTTTATAAAACAAAAACTTTTTCCGAATCTTTTCTTCTTTACACAGCAATCGGGTGGAACCACCTTCCTGTTGACATTGCATCTATCATTGATAACCAACGTTATCGCGAGGAACTAATTACCATTGTTTAAGTACATGCCTGTTTGAAATTGTTATTATAACTCACTGTATCTTGCTGTTCCCTTTATGATTGTTTTTTCCCACTCCCCCTTGTAATGCCATTGGCCTTCAGGATAAATAAATAAATAAATAAATAAATAAATAAATAAATAAATAAATAAATAATATGTGCTGACGAAAGACGCATTCTGGAAGGTGTCCTGATATCATTAATTGTGTGGCATGATTTTTTCTTACCTAGAAGCTTAACGCATAAATAAATTTTGACATTCTATTATTCAGTTAAATAATGATGATTGCACGTAAGTTCTTTCCACTAGTGAAAAGGAAAGGGTTAATTAACTATTTATTATTAGTATAACGAGGCCAGGTTTTCGGTGGCTCCGGTGTCATTTCTTACAAAACTCTCCCCTTAGTTTCTGTTTGCTGAAACGATGACTTCAAACTAGCATTGCAATGTTCATTAGCATAGCACCCCAAGCTCTTTCATAATTATAGTTGGAGCTGTCCTTCCTTTCGTTGAAGCGTAGTACTAGGTTAACGTGGGACACTCTTAACAAATGAACGCCCCTAACATCTTTCGTTACGCGCTGCAAGAAAATTTCTAAAACTTGTATTTTTGGTGAGGATAGGTGTTGGGGGTGGGGCGATGAGTATTACATTGCGTGTCGGTTACAAACAATGCAATTTTTATTTCAATTCTTCTCTACATTTCCGATTATAGTCACATAGCGCTAATCAACAATCAATAAAAGAATCCTATAAAGCGCTGAAGGCGTATCTGCTAAGAAATGGCTCATTTTTCGTTACTCTGGTTACAATTTTAGCATGTCTTTGTGCAAATAAGGTCTCTCTCCTGCTCTGTCGGTACGTGCGTGCATCAAGTTCAACACTGGATTACGCCCGTGAACCTTTCTTTACCCTCTCCTCGCGAATTGCTTAAGATAGAGAATCGAAACAAGACAAACAGGCCACAGGAAAGTGGAGGTTTGAGCTGACACAGTGGGCGAGCAAAAGAAGCTTCAGTCAAGTGCCAATGTCCTGACAAAAGGACGTGTGTTCGTCAGGGTGTCTCCGAGTCTTCGTCGCCTTCACAAATACAAGTCCCTTTGTCGAAACGTTGACTCCGGACAGAGGCCCTTTCGCCCATTCACGATAGGGAAAACGTGCCCTTTTGAGAGAGAGAACTATAGGAAACAGTATTTTTTTTTTGTCATACAAACCTTTAGACAGGTTAGAGAAAGGTAAGAAACGTTCACACTTGTTGCAACCGAATTTTCAGCTGCCCTGCATTATCTTCCCTACCGCGGGGCAAAAACACCATTGCTTTTCCTGTGGCGAGGAATGGAAATTTCGTCGTGATTCTCAGAATGCCCATTAATGTCTTCCCTTAGTTTGCCTTGGTGTATTATATATTATATTTTGCTTGCATGATTCGCGCTACGGAAGTTAGACAGTGAATAACTGCCTTGTCAGTGATTGTGCAGCGTAACCCTGCGCGTTTTGGAACAGCATGTCTTCACGTGATATTTGCACGAGCAAGTTCATTAATTCGGCAATCACGTCACCAATTAACACTGTGAGCCATACGCTATGCGGACTGCAAAAAGGTTTCTTTTTCAAACTATTGAGAAGTTCGAATACACAAGCTTTGTTGATCGCGAGGCGCGTTCTTGGTGAATAACAAGGAAGTTTCTTCAATATAACCTTCTAGTTGCTTCTTTCACTTTACCTTTATTTCTTCATTTTTACCTCTTACCTTAAGGTAGACTGGATTGCTGTTCACTCTGGCGTAAGTGCCGAGAAAGAGAGAAGCAAGAAAATGCAGAGGGGTTAACCAGAAGAGTGGTTGGGGGGCGGGGGGCATGTCAGGCTTGCTATCCTCCACTGAGGAAAAGTTGATATAAAGACGAAACAAGGGAAAAAGAAGGCGAGAGGAAGATGACTAGCTGCACGCACACGTGAAAATGCGCAGCCAGTCTGTAAAATGGTCCCCGAGACCTGTCGACTTGAAGTACTGAAGCTACGCCCACGTCTTTCTGCACCAGCGACGAGACCACCGCAAATTTACAGCATAACAGAACACGAGCAATGTAGCATGGTCATCACCGACTCAAAGGCGCGTCTGGGGTGAAGGAAAAAAGAGATGTATGTTTATCCGGCCACACAGTTTGTCCAAGTATATAGAAACATGTTGGACTATTCAATTTCAAGAGCTGTCGCTATACAGCTGGTGTTGCTTACTTAGTAGAGGACACGTGCTGCCTCTGAACTGTCGACCCTTGTTGTTTTTATACAAGCTTTATAGCTAAATTTGTCGACTAACTATGGCGTCGCAAACTTTGTGCCACTCTATCCTCAAAAATGTCGCAGTACCGCCCGAAAGGCGAAGCATTGATTGCGATAGCAAATTAGACAGCTATACGCAGTAAAATTAGTAGATTCATTAGCTCTATACAGTGCTATAAACATTATCATATTAACTAAGTTAACAAGCCCGGTGCCCCGCTTGCACAAACAAACATGAACACATCTCACTCGATGACCTCAGACACACGTTGTCAAATGCTGGCGTGATGAAGAGCGGCTGCAGCGGCGCGCGAATTCCCCTTCGTGCTGCCTCTCGCTTAAACGCAGACCAGGTGCACGAAAACCCCGCGCACACGAAGCCATCAGCTATCTCGGGTCGGCTAGCCTTATAACGCAGCGTAGATTATCCCCAATATAAGACGCACGCGGGTGCGCTCAGCGCAGCCGCGGCCGGAGTAGAAGCGGATACGCGGACTACCCTGCCCAACTTCTTCCCTTTCCACCTACTAGCGTGAGCACATCTCCCCCCCCCCCCCCTTGTGGGCGCGAAAAGTCAGCTCGCACCCTCCCCGGCTCCTTCACTCACGTGCGCGAGACGATGCGGCCGCACCAAGCCAACATCCCCCTCGGCTCCCACTCACATGCTTTCCCTCGCACCTACAGAATACGGCGCACAGCCGCAATCTTATCGCACTTTGACTTTATGCGGAACTTCACGGCGACGCTGACGCCGACGGCAGTGGTGGTGGAGATTTGCCAGGAGTGTTCGTATAATTGATATCGCAATAAAAATGGTTAACTATGCGTAGCTGCTTCTTGGTTTCTCATAGTGGAAGCTCCAACCATGAGTGACATCGCATAACAAAGAAAGGGAACTTGAAAATATGCTATATACTGTTTCACTGTGTTATCACCGAAAGACGTGGAAAAAAATCATGGCGGTACTGACGTTTCGACCGAGGCCTGGCCTTCATCAAGACTCTTGATGAAGGCCGCACCCCCACCCAATCATAAGTATATATATATATATATATATATATATATATATATATATATATATATATATATATATATATATATATATATATATATATATATATATATATATATATATATAGTGAAAGACTATATAGTATATTTTCCAGTTCACTTTCTTTGTTAAGCCATGTGACTCATGGTTGGAGCTTTCACTGTAAGAAACCAAGCAGCAGCTAAGCATAGTTCACCGTTTTTATTGCGATACCAATTATTATATATATATATATATATATATATATATATATATATATATATATATATATATATATATATATTGTTCGGCTTAATCATGGATTATCAGTGTGTACTCGCTATATCAGATGAGGAGCTTTCGCAATTTCGCTGACGTCGCGTGACACGCAAGTGAAATGTGGATAGCTCGACGACATTTTGCCCAATAGTGGAGGGCTGATTGCAGGAATGGAATAGAAAAGTTTGGAATAGCTTTACGTTATAGCGCCCCTGGCCTAGTTTGACTTTAAAACGAGACGAAACGCCACATTTCTATAGCGCCATTTCGTTCGCCGCTGGTTCGCTTGAATTTGATGTCTTCGATTCCACGGTTTGGCGCCTTTCGATGGTAACATAGTTTATCGCTATCAATTCTGATCAGTTCACCTTTCTGTTTTTTTTCCCCGCACGAAACCAGTGAAGGTGTTGCGTTAAGCTAGCGCTGACGCCTTTGCCTTGCACTCCCAGCGGAACAGAACGTTGACGTCATAGCGGTACCACAGTGGTACTTCGTTTTTACAACAACGCTCTCTGTGCTGGCTTCATTTCTCAGATTAGAACGCGCGGCCAAAAAATTTTCGAACCAGACCAAAATGTTTTCATCCATGAAACTTCATTGCCAATATCCACTTAAATTGTCTATTAGTAAGCAAGCCTGGTCCCTTCTTTGAACTATATTTGGTGTTACAGCGTATGTAGCTGCGAAATCTTGATGTCTCGTTGTACGAACCTACTTTCGCCTAGTTGATATCCCCGAAACTTGGTAAAGGGATCCTTGCGGAGTGTGTCGCTGTGCTTTCCAAAAAAAAAGTATAACATGCGAATTTGCAGAATCATTTATCAAGGAACCAACTCTCGCAATGTTTTCCCACTAATGTTTATCCTAAGTGAATAAATTTTAAGAGTACCTACTGCGGGACGAGAAATTGGCTCGTGTCACCTAGCTCGTTTTTTTTATTATTATTTCTTTTACTTTTCAGCTGCGTCTATTCTCGGCCTTCAAAGTCCGTTGGTTGTGAATAACAAACCACTATATGTCATTTTTATTACTCTAAGCTAATGTTGTTATCATTCTGTGTTCTTCCTACCTTTACGGCACGCGTCTTTTGCTATACTCCACTGCGAGCTCGTTCACCTTTTTCCTAGCGTACTAAAAAAACGAGGCCTAGCGTGACAACGTTCTCATTTACTTATTAGATGAATACTTCAGCGTGCTAACAAAGCATGCTTAATGCTTTATGTGATATTCCCACATTATACGCACCGACACTCGTCATCGGGAGATTTTCTTTTACAACTTGGCTCGCTCGGACACCACGATTTGGCTTCGAACGCTAGGACACTACACTTGGCATTGTCATCAAATTTGTCCATGTGATTTTTTTTTTTGTGGTTCCGTATAGTTCTGTGGCGAACTTTCAACCCTCCCGATAGCATTAAACTTTTCTCTCTCTTGCTGGACATGTGGAATTATCGCGTTCTGTTGCGCTTGATGCGTACGTTCCCTACGCAGTACATTTTTTTCCGAATGCCTCAACGGTAACGTTGAGACCTGGAGTGTGCCACTTGTGATTTTGCTATATTCGATCAATAGGCATTTACTGTTGAAGTGTCTAACAACCATGTTTGTTTCTCTCTCCATTGTCACTTAAGGGTCCAACCTAGTTGGCAAGTTCACGACATCCGTAAAGAAGTTTGTCCAAGATGTTGAGTTCGGTGAGTACTCTATAACTACGCTTTTCTCATGCCTAGCTTTTTTTTTCTAAACAAACTTTTGGGGTATGTGGCTATGGCGAGTTCGCTGTTCCTCTTGTATAAAATTGCGTGGAAATTTATTGATGAGCCCAATTTGGTAGTGAAACACACCGCTCGGTCGCTCAATGGTTGTACCTTATTCTACATAGCTCCTCCGGGGACAACCCTTATAAATAACCGTAGGGATGCTGTGTGCACCACTTTCTATGCCAAATTTGCGAGTTTGGGAAGGAATCGTTCTCCATAGGCTTCTTTATATTGCCCTACTACTGGCTGCTGTTAGGCAGAAGCAGAAGCAATATTTTTCTCAAGCAATAACGATAAAATTGAAGCCGTTCATAGTTTTCATCTGTTACGTGCCGCCAGAAAGAAGCCTGTTCTGGTGGCTCGGAGAAATCCAGATCCCAAGTGGAAGAATAGAAAGAGAGAAACTACTATGTACTCTCTGTCTCTCCAACTACTAAGCTTTCCTTAGCTCAAGCCCTGTAGACACATGTACAGAAAGTAGCACTCATATAACCAAGAAAATGTGAGTATTTCAAACATTTATTTCCTACCTACCTTATTTGATGTGCTTCCCGCTATACGACATTCGTAAACAGTAACGGACGCTAGAAACTAAGACTCCCGAATGCTACCACCTGAGGCTGAAAACGCAAGCCTCATGCATAGGCCCATTCAAAGTATCACTATTCCTTTTGGACATTCAACAAATAATTGTTTTATGCGTCGCATATTGCAATCACTCAGTTCAGCCCTTGGGCGCGGCCGGGCAGCCACCATTGAGGGTATGAGCCATTGTTCATTGCTGCGCGTCTCATATGTGGGTCTATTCTCTTTTAAGTTTGCTATGTTTGTTATTAAGTTGCTTCTATTTTTATGCGTTGCATATTGCAATCACTCAGTTAAGCCCTTGGGCGCGGCCGGGCAGACACCATTGACCTTTAGCGCAACCACGTGACGTGACGTCACGACAGCCGGAGGAAAAGCTGGGCCCCAACTCGCGCAATACGCAACGAATTCTTGGCTTAACCAAGCTAAGCCTGGTCATTTTTTGTTTTTTTTCATAGAGCTGGCACTGGTACTGGTTGTCGGATAGAGAGATGAGAATTCGACGTTTCCGATGTTTCAAGTGCCGCCACCTTCGCCCGCGAGAAAAACGTGAATGACATGAATCATGTACGGCATTAACCCTTGTTAGATATGGAGCTGTTTCCTGCGATTACTTCGAGTTCCCCAGACCACATCGGATCGCAGCACAGCTAATTGAGGAATGCCGAAGCAGGAAAGCACATTCCAGAGGAGCGGCCGAGCAAACAAGTTTAAGGCAACAAGTTCACGTGCCAACAAGTTCGTGCGCCGCCGGGATTAGCAGGTGGGCATCCGACAATGGAGCATGAGCAGCCCTCCCCTTCTCCTCGTTAGAAGTGCATTGCCAGTCTGCGAGGCAAGACCACAGAGAGCCGCCAGGTGTGACACCGCGACACGGGCGCCTACCATTGGCTGAAAGTGGCGTCATCGGAGCGGACTCTCCCATTGGTCAAACATGACGTGACTTACAGTGCTCGAAGGGTTTATAAGAACCCTTCCAGAGAGACCTGAGCATGCTGGGACATTCCCTGATTCCCTGATTCACCTCTCTCGAACTTCTTGCCGCGGGCCGCAGCGTCCGAGTTGCTGCCGGCCCGTAATGACAGTACGACTGTTAATTGACGCTCACCTCCTTGTAAATAATGTAGAATAAATACTCCAAAGTTTGGGTTTTCATCCCGAAGTCCGTCCTCCAACCCCTACATCTGGTTGGCAGCGGTAGGATCGCCTCCGAATGCATCAGCTGGTGGCAGCGCTACGTATCAACCTTCGTCGAGACAGATCCTAAGGAACCGGGAAGAGCGAAGAAGACAGAGCCTTCGTCGAAAGAGGTCCGAAGAAACTGGGAGTAACGAAGAAGGAGCGAGCCTTCGACCCAGGGAGTCCGGAGGAATCGGGAACAGCGGACGGATGAACCGGATGGCAGAGTGCTGCAACCGTAAGTGAGCGCGTGGTTTTTTTCCTTATGATTCGCCAGACTCAAATGTTGTGTATTCATTTTGATAGTTCTGGGAATCGGGAGTTTGTTGCATTGTGTGGTTGCACAAATTAATTAAGGAAAACAGTTTTAACCACCTGTCGGGGCAGCTGCCATGGATCTTAGAAGGTTGACGAGGTTAGACTTGTTGTTGGTGTGCGACGATTTGGGAGTTGAGGCGGACGAACGGATGGAAACGCCAGCTATCATAAAGGCGATTAACGATAGTGGCAATGATGATGAAAGCATTAAGCTTGCTTGGGAGGTGATATAGGAGCCACGGGAGCGTGTACGTCGTGTACGTTTGCGAGAGCGTCGTGAACTTAAGAGTAAGATTAAGCGTGAAGAACGCGAGAATGAACGGAAGCAGGAGCTTCAAGAACTTACTCTTAGGTGTCAGCGTCACGAACGTGAGAATCAACGCGAGCTTGAGCGTGAGGAAAAGTATGAGAGAGAGAAGGCAGCACTGATCAAAGAGATACAGCATTGTGATCAGTTATTGGCACAGAGACAACGGCTGTCTGAGAATTCTGTAGGTAGTACAGAGCGAAAGAATGAGGAAGTGTCTAGCGGACTTTCGCCAGAAGCCGACGAAAAGAGTAGTGCCTGTGAGATTGGCTGCAGATTCTTAAGTGAAGGGAAAAGGCTAGCTGCTAACGATGCCTTAGTGGCAACAGAGGCCGTTAAAGGCCGTAGGGAGAGCGACGAGGTGCTGTGCCAACAGATGACTGTAGAGACAGCTAGGCCAGCTGCGAACAAATTGGCACAGTTACCGAGCGTGTGCGTCGCTGGTAATGTTAGCGAGGTTGCTAGCGAAGGAAAGGGTACTGTTGACGCGACAGACGCGAGCACCCATGTAGAGCCAGATCTGCGTGCAGAAGTGAAGTGCGAGCTGAGCGATGCAGTTGAGAGTAGTTCTCGGGATGGCGAGCTCCGTAGTCCACGAGAGAACAACTGCATTCTTCAGGGATCGGTGCGGCTCTCCGCCAGTCTAGATAGCCTAGATAGGGATGATTCAGTTAATCATTCGGACTGTGCGCGTGAGACAGCGATCGATACCGACGGGCTGTGTGCCGATGCACAGCGTGCGCTGGGCAATGTAGCAGAGGGCAGTTCGCAAGAGTGCGAGTTGTCTAACTCGAGTAAAGCCTGCTGCATTGTGCCAGAGTCGGTTGAGCTATCCGCCAGTCGAGGCAAAGAGAGTGTAGATTTAAATGTAAATCACTCAGACTGTGCGGGTAAGAGACCGATCCGGGCCGACGAAATGTGTGCCGGCCAGCACGAGGCACGAGAAGGCGACATGAAGGCGAGTGCAAAGAGAAAGCGCCATAAAAAGAAGCGCGGTAAAGACCGAAAGTCGGTAACTAATGTAACGCCGCCAAAGATTGCGAGAAACCCAATTGGGCAGGGCGCGAGGAAAAAGATGCGGTCGTCTCGGACGGTGTTGACGCATCGAAAACGTTCAAGCCATCGGTCAAAGGGGGACCGCGAAGAATATTCTGCGCGGACGCGGACAAAGGGCACGAGGCAGTTAAACTCCTCGTGGTTCCGTAGTTCTTTTCACAGCTCAGCGTGCAGTTCGAAGAAACGCAAGGTGGCAGGACGAGACCAGGTGGGGAGTAGCGACGCGGTCAGTCGAGGTCCTGTTGAAAGCGGGGCGGGAGTACGCAAATTGGCAGGAGACCGTAACGTCTTGGGGGAGCTGATAGTGAAGCAGCCCTTTTGTTGTCTCTCGGCAGCCAGAGTAGCTTTCAGACCACGCCCACCCCGAGTACGGCTCAAAGTATGAGTCAGTCAAAAACGTTTGAAACGGGAGGCCAAGAGCCCTTCCGTAGAAATGAAGTGTGTTGTTTTTATTTTTGAGCATCGGAAAGTTTTCGCGATTTCAGACTGGGATTTCTTTCAATGTGTAAGGTTTGAGCTTTGTTTATGTTTTCGTTCGAGAAGCTCGAGATTTGAAAGATGCGTTTTAGGTAAACATTTAGTCTCGCGAGATGCTCATTAATAAGTAGATAGGCTTTTTTGTGTGTGTGTGAGTAACCTGAGGGTCAAGGTTATTGTTGACAGGCCTATCGTAACGCGCGTGTGAGTTATTTAACCTTCTTTCTTTTTAAGTGTTTTTGGTTTTTCCAAGGTTAACCGCGTAGTTTTCAGTGAGTGCATGATTTGCACTGAGAAGCGTTCTTAGTTCCATTAGCGCGTGTCCTGTGTGGACGGAAGGAAGCAGACTTTATGACTGGGTTGCTAGTGTGTGTGGAGGGCAGCCGTATTCTGACTTCTTTAGTGAACGTGCGTGGAACGAGTTATTAAAAGACGCTTCATTTTAAGGGTTCTGCGGAGTGTGTAAGTCCCGCGAGTTTAATTGTTCGTTTAAGTCACGTGTCCTACAGGGACTAAAGGAAGAAACGTGAGTAAGCGTAATGAAGAGTTTGCCTACGACACAAGTATGCGTTCTGTTTAGTGACCACAAGGCTAGTGCGCTTGCGATTACGTACTTGTGAGGTTGACCAGATTGTTCAGTGGCACCAATACGAGCGATAAGTACGCCACTGCGATAGATTGGAAACATGCTGTTCGTGTGGTTAGGCCACTTAAGTTATGTTCGGCTGTTTTCATTTGTTGTTTGCATCGTCAACGACCCTTTTGTTTTGCAGCAACAATAGTACTCTGGTCTTGTCGGCATTCGAGGAGAAATGGATAGCTGTTTGGAAGGGTGGTTGGAACTGCTTTGTCGAAATTGGGGAACTAAAAGATCAGGGTTGATTTTGACTCAGTAATAGCCTGGCGAGTCAGGGGTGAAGAGCCTGCGCTTACACGTGGGGCAGCGCTGTGTTGTTTGGTTTGTTTGACGTATGTTCTCCAGGGCCAAGGATCCCGAAGTTCGTCATACGAGGCTCGACCCCAGTACCCTGCAGCTTCTTTCAGCGTTCCTTATGGCCAGCGAATTGAGTTCACCGGCCATTCAGAACAACCGGGGCGAGGACGAGCTGTTAGATATGGAGCTGTTTCCTGCGATTACTTCGAGTTCCCCAGACCACATCGGATCGCAGCACAGCTAATTGAGGAATGCCGAAGCAGGAAAGCACATTCCAGAGGAGCGGCCGAGCAAACAAGTTTAAGGCAACAAGTTCACGTGCCAACAAGTTCGTGCGCCGCCGGGATTAGCAGGTGGGCATCCGACAATGGAGCATGAGCAGCCCTCCCCTTCTCCTCGTTAGAAGGGCATTGCCAGTCTGCGAGGCAAGACCACAGAGAGCCGCCAGGTGTGACACCGCGACACGGGCGCCTACCATTGGCTGAAAGTGGCGTCATCGGAGCGGACTCTCCCATTGGTCAAACATGACGTGACTTACAGTGCTCGAAGGGTTTATAAGAACCCTTCCAGAGAGACCTGAGCATGCTGGGACATTCCCTGATTCCCTGATTCACCTCTCTCGAACTTCTTGCCGCGGGCCGCAGCGTCCGAGTTGCTGCCGGCCCGTAATGACAGTACGACTGTTAATTGACGGTCACCTCCTTGTATATAATGTAGAATAAATACTCCCAAGTTTGGTTTTTCATCCCGGAGTCCGTCCTTCAACCCCTACACCCTGTGATGCCCACAGTTCCATGTCAAGAAAAATGTAAACAACCTGCTCAACTTTATTTCTGGCCATGGGGCGCTCATTCCTGTGAAAAAGAAAAGAAATGTGATTTAGTTTCAATCTAATTATTAAAGTAATTAATTAATTACCATTTGGAGTGTTGAAAAATTCTGAACTAAAGCTTTCCTACAGCATGTCAAAAACACAACTACGAACTTTGCGTCAAGTTTCTCGCGTTTAAGGAGCTTTTTGTGGCATCAGATTAATTGTAGCATATATGACACTTTAAGCATTTCGAAATTAAAATTTTAAAAGGAACAAAACTAATCGAAATAGAGAACCGCATTTCGTTCTTACGCATTTACGTGCAAAACAGCGCTTGTGACGAAATCCGCTGATGAACTGTGTGAAGGGGCTGCTGTGGCATTTTACGCACGCCCCAATGCTGTAAGGTGATGCGAAGAGCTTTACTCGAGCTTGGTTTGGCACAGCTCAGAATGCAGTCGGAGCTCCAGTGGATGATCAGCTTTGCTCAATGCACTATGATCTGGGAACATTTAGAAGTGAGTTATACACGGCGAAAATAGAGAATTAAAGAGGCGATAAAGATTCCCGTCATGGGATGCCACATCATTTTTTCTAAGAATGGAATACCGAAAATGCGGGATTAGAAAAATCGAGTACCTGTTATCTGTAAGAATGAATTGATACGACGACGAAGATTACGTAATCATACCATTCTGTTTCATCTGGCCTGCTACGCGCGATAAATTGTCCTTATCAGTACTGGTTATTCAGAAGGACTTCCGAACGGATGTGACCGGAGTTCTACATCATTGCTTCGGTTTGTGACGCTAAATAACAATCAAATTGGGGTTCACGAGTGCGTTGCTTTGGCGGCACGTGTTTTTTTTCTTTTTTTTTTTCTGCTGCGTCATGGCGCTCCTGCGGTGTTTCTTCATCTCTTCAAAAGGCCTGAACGAGAACGAATGGCGTTGCCTTGCAGACCACACGCGCGAAGGCGCGGTCCAGACGAGTGAAAGGCTCTTCATGGCCGAACAGAAGGTCAGCGAGTCCTATCAGACGGTCAAGTGCGCCCTGATCAAGCTGCATGAACGTTACGAGGCCTCCAAGGCGGAGCGGAACATCGTCCACCGCTACGCCCTCTTCAAGGTTGGTGCAATTTTCCCCATCGCAGAGCCGCTTTAGCTCAATCAAAGAACTCTGGCTCAATGCTGGGCACGCGTTGATCGCACGTTGGTCGCATGCGCGGCGTGCGATTCGGCGCCGCGTGCGGCGGATTTGGTTGAGAACCTGTTCAGTGCGGCTGCCGATGCGAATGGTCGTACGACCGATCGCACCCAAAATCGCACCATGTGTCTCGGGCTTTACGCGCACTGTGTTTCTAGGCGAAGCAAGTGTTGGATTTAATTCTGGGGTTTTACGTGCCAAAACCACGATTTGATTATAGGGCACGCTGTATAGTGGCGGACTCCGAATAAATTTTTACCACCAGGGGCTCTTTAAGGTGCCCCCAATGCATTGGACACGGACGTATTTGCATTCCACCCCATCGAAATGCGGCCGCCGCTGCCGGGATATATATATATATACATATACATATATATATATATATATATATATATATATATATATATATATATATATATATATTTTTTCAGCGCAGGTCTGTCTCTCCGCTGATCTTTCTACGTTCCTTAACGACCTTGTCGTGACCATTCGTAGAAATGTGGTAAAGCGTATTTTTGTAAGCATATTAATTACCATACATAACCTTTAACTAGCATGCTTTGCGGCTAACGCTGCAGTAGCATACATTTTTCGCTTGTGGTAGTGCCTCTCGCCTTACTGCGTTATAGCATTACAATGCGAGAGCGCTCAAGCTAGGGGACAAGTGAAACCAACTGGTCGGTTCCAGACATGATTTATATGAGAACTAGTCGCCGTCGCTTCGTCTGCCGCTCACGAAAACGGTGACATTACTGCGCCAATTGCTTGCGAGTAGACGAAACCGAAAGGCTTGGAACAGGTTGGAGGCATGGAGCTAATAATTAGAGTATTTTAGCAGAACGTTTTTGACGGTCCGGTCCGCTCTCGCGTACCCGCTCACAGTTAGCGGAGCGGCGGACGAAGAATCAGTTTTAGCGGAGCGCCCGGCTGCGTCCGAAAGGCATGTGCTCGCCTGACGCGCCACCTTGCCGCAGAAGGTAAAACCGCTATGAACATAATATTCAAGTTGTAAGAATTGCCGCAATAAAATAATATATTTGGAATTGCTCAAGTGTCTGAAGGCATTTCACGCAATACATTGAATTTTCATTTCTTATATATATATATATATATATATATATATATATATATAATCCTTACATTAACAAAGCCGTTACGCTGTGTTGTAGCCAAGACAAGGTTTTTTGCTCTTTCAGTACACCTAAAACGTGGTCCGCATAAACAAACGTGCACACATGGCATGGTTCTGAAACGGGTTCATGGCCACAACCTCCCGAATAGAAGAAGATCTTCGTGTCTCCTAAAGTGTACTCTAGGTTTGCGCTTTACAAATCCCGATTCAAACGACCTCGTGGACGGGCCATCAGCACTGGGGGCAGCCATTTTGCTTCGCTAGACCCGCTTGACGCGCTCGCCGCGCTCCGCTGAGAAAGCTTTCTAGCGGAGAGGGGGCGCCCGTCCGCTCGCCCGCTCACTGCTGAACGGGTCGCGCATGCGCACTTGCGCTTCCGCTAGCCCGCTGAGCGGAGCGGACCGTCAAAAACGCTCTGCTAAAACAGCCTATTATGTTTGTTGGTCCGCTTCCACAGCTGGCCCGTCTGGCCAAACCAGATGGGAATTGAACATACAGCGTTTCGACGCTGGCGATCCTGACCACTTATGTTGACCGCATACATGCGATGGATACGTTTTCATGAATAAATAGGCCCTCCCGGTTGCGTTTATCCAGAAAATAGCTTGATTTTTCCGTCCTACGTATAATAACTTGAGTGCGTAATTACGACGTCCTTTAGCGTAAAACACATCCAACTTAACCAGGTAGTTCGGACGTACTAACGTTGTCTAACGCGCCTCTCATCTTAATGGAAGCATCAGTTGCACCTTTAGCCATATCCTTTGAAAAAAGAAATGATATTGTATTCGAGTGGCCGCCTGGTCATTGCAATATATCGCTGAGTTGTTGGCAGATCCGTCCATGAGAGTGTATAGGACATTCTTATTTCGTTATCACTAACGGGCACAGCCTTTTGCAGCTTCGCGTAACTGCTTTTTGAGAACATTCCGGAATCGTTCGATAGCCGCGTGCACAACCTTGATCCTGTCCTGTGTCCTGCGCTGTCCTGTGTCTTCCTGCCTTCTGTCTTCGTCATCTTGCGCTGCCCCTTCAAAATGTTCAACCAGTACCAACTCGCCCAAATGTCGATCCTTCTTGATCCATAATTACGAGCATACAATGATACAAAGGCCGCTCATGGTGCAACGTACCATAAAATTAAATTATGGGATTTGACGTGCCAAAACCACTTTCTGATTATGAGGCACGCCGTAGTGGAGGACTCCGGAAATTTCGACCACCTGGGGTTCTTTAACGTGCACCTAAAAATAAGTACAGGGGTGTTTTCGCATTTCACCCTCATCGAAATGCGGCCGCCGTGGCCGTGATTCGATCTCGCGACCTCGTGCGCAGCAGCCTAACACCATAGCCACTCAGCTACCACGGCGAGTGGGGTGCAACGTACCATTTTGGTGTCGCCTAGGGCTGGCGCTAACTTCCTAATATAAATATATTTCTGATGCTCAGTACATGCTATATAAAAGTATTTTCCGAGCGTGAAAGAAGCCAGCGAACACACGCAAAGTGCCTCAAGCGGCCAGTCGCGCGGCAATTTTGAGTGTATTCGCGGGCTTCCTTCACGCGCGGAAAAACATTTTTATGTAGCATGTATTGAACAACAGAAAGCTGTATCGGGAGTGTTACAGCGAAAGCTGTATATGACTAACCTTCCGCAGGTTTTTTGGCGTCCGGCAACCGACGCGGACTTGGCGATTTCTAACAAACCCATACGGGTGCAGTGCGGCGGCGCAGATGTCATAATGCGGAACAAATTAGAACGCTTGCCGTGAAAAGTAGCTTGACGTCAACATTATCGCAGTATATAAGCAGGAGAGGTATCGGCGCTAAAAACAGCTGCGTTATTGATGGAGCGGACAGGTATAGTTCGTACACCCGAAGAAAAACCTGCGTACGAGGAGCGCCGGAGGGAACGGCAACGAGAATGTAAACGGCGCCGGCACTAAACGACCACCGACGCAGAATGTTTCTGCTATGCTGAACGAAGATGACAATCGCGAGCCCGGGCACCTCCGAACGAGCAACGACGCCAGACGGACAACCATTCCACTCTTTGTAGATGGAATGGCAGCGAAAGCATTTTGCTTTTCGTTTGAGAGCTTTGACTGTGGTCAGCTTTCGCTGCCATTCCATCTTCACAGAGTGGAATGGTTGTCATGTTTTCATGTTGCCCGACAATTTTCTCATTGACACTTTTCTTCTAATTACTGTATTTGAGAAGTTTATCAAATAATTAGGACCAAATATGTAATTAGGTGGAATGCGACAAAATAATCTGAGTATCTCTAAGCGACAGCAAACAACACTCCTTGGTTCTGTCCATTGCATCCATTGCATTGCATATCTTTAAATATTGAATTCTAAGTCCGTTTGAATTACTCCCGTCTAGTGTGGGCAAGTGCAACCAAAACCAACTTGTCTAGCCTGTTCTTATTATAGAAAGGAATTTTACGTGTAATTGAAAACACATCGTAACTTTGTCACACCGCGCCATTCTTCAGTAAACACCAAATATTAGGTATCAATGATGTCTTTTAAAGAAAGTTAGCCCTTGTTATTTATAACAAAAGGAAGACTGAACCTGATTCACATTTATCTGGCTATCTCCATAGGGAACAGCGTTGCCTTCCGGCACAAAAATTATCAGAAGGAGAAAATACGTACTAATTATGGTGCCCAAAAATTAACCTGTCAATACCGGATATTATAAACCGTAATCCGGTCGTTATACCTATGATGGTGGAAAACATGTCTATACACACGTTCAAAAACAAAAAAAAATATCATCACGTATCTTTTGTCCTCCCCCGCTTATGAACACAATAACATGAGTGTTTTCCTTGCAATGTAAAATGCTTTTTTATTTTACATCAACTTAGATTGTGCAGTTTGTTTCGTGTATTGCTTCTATAGCCTGCTTTATGTGCTTGTTTAACAATTGGTTTTTGCATCACTACATGACTGTAACACGTGTTTAACTCGCTGTATTTGTGTTTTATGTTTTGTTTTATCTCTCAAGGTTTCTTTCTTTTTAATTTTTATTATTTGCCCCACTGAGTGGTGTGTCACCTGGCGGGAAGGGTTTTTGACGCTTTGTCAGGCACTATTTGCCTTTTCGTCAATTATCTTGGCAGCTGTTTTTTTGTTTTCTACATAAACTTGAACTCAACTGAACATGATGCATGATAGTTGGGACACCCTCTTAATTATAGACACGCTTTCACTGTGCACGTGAACTATCTGGCCCTTAGACATTTCTATTTTTATCCCCCCTTCCTCAGTGTATGGTAGCCCAGCCGGACGCCTCTCTTGTTAACCTTCTCGCCCTTTCATGTCTCCTTGTTTCTATATGCCACCCTAACGTGGAAACGTAGGGACATCCCCAAGTTCTCCCAACTCTAGTACATTGTGAAGAGGAAAAGAGATCTTTGACAAAATTGCTACCTCACCCGATCTCTTTTCGAATGCCTCTTACTCAGTGCGAGAAAAACGGCGGACAATAACAGCGCTTCTTCGCTGAACAGGACCATTATTTCTCGTCAGAACCAAAAACCCACGCGCGCTAGCCTGCGTTCAGTTTTCACCCGCTGATGTAACGCGCTGAAATGAACATTCCTGGCTGTCTCAGGCAACCTTTTGTCTTTTGTGTTCTTTTTTTTAAGCGCGCGTCTCGAAAGGAGTCGGGGAAGACACGCAAGCCTGTTTTGATTGAATTTCGCTCCCCACAGCACCAAGCTATCCATGCGACAATATTCAGCGAACTCCTTTCGAATCCCTGAGAAATGCGCGGTGAAGTGCTGACGAGCGCGTCCTCGCTGCCGGTCGGATTCGCCGTCTGCATGCGTGACACTCAAGTTGCAAGCTATTTTGTTGCTTTTAAGGACAGTCGCTTATCGCATAGTTCAGTCAGGCTACACGCATAGCGGCGCGGTGAACTGCCGAGGTAGAAGTATAGCTATTGCCAGAGTGCCCCCTTCTGCAATGATACGAAAATTATTCTTCGGAAATCGCGCCGAAACATGAACGTGCACTGCTAGCCCTTTCGCTAGCTGCACTTCTCGTACCATTGGAGCCGTTTGTTCCGTTTATTGATTTGAACGCACACTGGACAAGTTTGTCGCGACTTGAACGGCTTCAACCAGCACTTTATTCTGCCGCAGCCTGAGCGCTTCTCATGACTCAAATCTCGGTAAAACTAACGTATAATTAAAATAAGACAGTCCCTCGTCACGAGACGAAGAAAAAAAAATATCGAATAGCGTGCATGGTTGCAGACGTGGATAACGTACTGCTAAATCGGCATTTCCATCCGCCTTTTGATAAAGTCCAGTAAGACAATCATGGGTTACATTTAATACAGAGCAGCCGATTTTTCAATGAAAGCCTATTTTACAGCTCGTCATGAGCAACAACAAAATGGCATCTTTCCATGAGTCGCTGATAGAGAGAATGACGTAAGCTGAAGGTGAGGGCATAACAACGTCCCATCCACCACGGTTGGTCAGTGGTTATGGCGCTGCGCTTAAGTTAACGAGGGGGATGCAGAACAAGAACGGGGACACCTATAGGCACGCACCGCTATATGGTGTACCGTAGGTAATGCGCAATACACGCAACTGCTCGCTAGATTGGAGGGAAAGAACGATGGCGGTAAAATAGAGGGACTGGCAACATTCCTAACTTCACCCCGTCGCGCGCGAGGAGTCCTTGCAGAGATGTCTGGAGCAGAAGCAAACATGCACTGGGAGGTATAAAAGCACCGATAAAAGGGGCGGTGTAAGAAATATGGCATGGACGGTGATTAGCCAGCCTGCTGCGTACAAACGCACTTGCAACGTTCGAGCTCGCACGGTGGCATGTGCCATGTACAGAAAGCGGAATGCGTGCTCGGTGCTGCAGGGAGCACCGGAGTTAGTATCGAATGAGAGCAGCAGAATAAACGCAGCGCAATCTCAATGTAGCTCACGTTGTCGGCTACAATTTGGTCGCACGATAATATGATCAAGTCTCGCTGTCCTTATTGTTTTTCCCCCTTTTTTTCGTTTGTTTTATTTTATCGATTGTTTTCTTACTTGTTTGTTTACTTGCGTGTTTATTCGGCATTGTGTTACAAGATGCTTTTCAGAAGAAATTCGCACTGACTTTTCGGCGCTCGTTCCATATTCACTATCTGTATGTCACAATGTAGTGCTACGGGCCTGTGCCTTGGTGCCTAAGCAATTGCAAACGAAGTTAAACGGGATTTGAAATTCTTTGAAGCCGAGCGTTTGTAGCTTCTTTATATAGAATTCGCCGTACTTTTTCTTCCCCCCCCCCCTTCCCAACTGCTCAACCCTCACACCCTATTTCTTTTTTCAAGTGCCTTAGACTGCCTATTTTCTCGCAGAATTGAGTCTGAACAGTGTCGACTGGAGATGCGAATTCGTTCCCGCTTTGTTTGCTGGCTGTAGCTCCTATAAGAAAGCAATTCCGGTCCTGCTCATTGCTCGTCTCCCGCGGCTTTTCTCTCATGCTTCTGATCAGGCGTTTAGTTTCTATCGGTCTTCCCCTTCTGTCTCGCTTATCATGCAAGAGTGAGTAAAACCCATCGGCGGAATTCAGCCCCGAAGGAGGAAACAGCCGCTTTCGTTACCATTAGTTGTGCCAGGCAGATTTTTGTGGCCGGGGCGACCGAATTTGCATTAAATTCACTTCTCCGTCCGCCTGCTCCACTTGTGGGGCGGATTAGAGCGGGGCAGATTAGCGCAAGTACAAAAGGAAAGCAACTGCTTCCCAGTCGCAAAGGTGCTGAGTCCCGGTATTTCTGGTAATGCATTTATTATTCAACGGTGCGCTCGCATGTATTCAAGTGGCAATGAAAGCGAAAGTGAGTCCCCCTTCTGTTTGCGTTTATCTTCCTTTCTTCACTTTTGTGCACTGTCTTTTTTTGTTCTAGCACTGACCTTAGGTCTTTATTTTTTCTCTACTTCCCGCGTGGATCCGCACGTCCTTACGATTCGCTTTGCGAAACGAATAAGACGAAACATGTGCGGACAATTCGATAGTAATGCATCGCATTTGCCTAACTGCGACGGATAAATTAAATCAGTGCGCACGGGTCATTGCGCCGTTACACTTTTGTTATGTAAATTCTAAATACTCAGATTAGAATACGCGAGCCTTAGAAAGCTTCAAAGAATGGAGCTCGAATGTCCTCTCCTGGTGCAACCTTTCTCTTTTCATCTTTTTTTGTTTTTTTACACGAACATCTGCACCGTTGGTGAGAAGTAAGGTTTGTTCGATTCAGAAAAGGGTGCACGGCACCACAAACGAAAAGGTGCAGGGGGTGCCAGTTATGGTGTGCCGGGCTGCACCCACTCGCTGCAAGGTTCAAGGGTGCACTGCACCGCAGCGGCACCTAGCCTTGCACCCCGTTCAATCGAGCACGGGGGTTCAGGGTGCACCGCTGCACCTCGGGGAATCGAAGGCCTAGGTGCAGTGCACCGTGAATAAATGCAGAAGACGCAGAGAAACTTAGACCTGTAGTATGAAGCCGGAGGAAAGCAGCACTGCACTCGGTGACCAGAAAAGCTGTTGCAGTTTTCAACGATGCGGCACGAATAGCGGGCGTCGTTTCGAGCGCTACAGTGAGCGAAGAGCCAAGAGCAAACAGCTGAAGATAGACGAGCTGGCCGCTCCCCGGAGCGCAAAAGAAATGAACCAAACAAAACGATGACGCGACAGGTGTGCGTGCGCTCGCGCGAAAGAAGGCGCGCGCATAGAAAAAAAGGGGGGCATCATCTCGAACAGCCCGGCATGGCACACAAGTCGATGGACTTACCCAGCGTGCCACTTTCCGAAGAGACGCGACTCGCGTGTAGCCATTGTCCTGAAACGCCTGCGTGTGTTCGGGCGGGAGGGGAAAAACGGCGCCGCGACAACAGCCTCCCTCCCACCGAGCATGGAACGGGAGGATTACCGCCAGCGGAGGCAATCGACAGGAGACCAGCGAAAGTGTACAGCACAAACACGTAAAACCTTGCGGCACGCCGCCTGACGCTGCATCGAAAACGTGCCGAGCCGTTGGAACACTGACACGCAGGAAAACACGCGCGCTATAGGATCATCCAAAATGCTAGCGGAAGCTTTGCCCAACTGCGAGCTTGTAGAGCTGAACGCGTTCTCAAGGATTACTAAGCCGGATCTCGAATTGAAGGAAGCAGCCGCTTGTCTTATCACTACCTGAGGCATCTCAGGCTTCTTGCGACGCATATTCCGTTGAAGAAAGACGCGCTTCAGTTATACTCTACAGGCCTCTCTAATACTTATCTGCGCACGCGCGTGAAGAAAGAAAAAGACACAATACAGTTAAGCGTAACCGCCTAACACTGGCATGAGTAGGAGGAGTGGTACGAATTCCACAAGACCGTGCGACAAGTTATGTGAAAACCATGTTCCACTCACGCCTCACGAGAATATTCTGCTATCTGCCAAACAAGCTCTGCGTGCGTGTATGTTCACGTAAGCAGCAGCGTGGCTAACAAGGGATATTTTCGGTTTGCCAATTTGCATGTCAGGATAGAGATGCAAGGATTACACGTAGAAGGGAGGGTCTACAAAACATGAGAACGGAGGATCTATTTAAGCAAACTAGAGCAGAACACTATTCTCTTCATGCATAATTTTACAGTGAAAGCTGAATATGACTGACCTCCCTTAGTTTTTTTCGGCGTCCGGCATCAGAAACGGACTTAGCGATTTGTAACGAACCCATATACAGTGGGTTTCATTGTTTGCTTTGTGTGTGATTACGTACGGGTGCAGTGCGGAGGCACAGATGTCATAATGTGGAACAGATTGTGAACAATAGCGTGACGTCAAGGTTATCGCAGTATACAAGCAGAAGAGGTATCGGTGCTTTTTAAAAACAGCTGCGTTTTCGATGGGGCGGACACGTATAGTTGGTACACCCGAAGAACAACATGCGTACGAGGAACGCCGGAGGGAACAGCAACGAGATTGTAAACGGCACCGGCGCGACACGACCACCGACGCAGAATGTTTCCGCAATGCTGAACGAAAACGAAAATCGTGAGCCCGTGGACCTCCGAACGAGCAACGACGCCAGAGTCGCAACGCAAAAAAGTGACAACCATTCCACTCTGTGAAGATGGAATGGCAGCGAAAGCAGCTAGCTTTTCGATTGAGAGTTCTGTCTGTCGTCAGCTTTCGCTGCCATTCCATCTTCACAGAGTGCAATGGTTGTTTTTTTTTCTCTTTGTTTTCGTGAATTAAATCAAACTGCAGTTACAGATCGAAAGTCTCGTTACTCTTTCAGTTTTGAAAATTATCAATGATATGCTTGTCAGTGCAGAGAAAGAATGTCTGCTGGCTATGTAAAACCTGAATATTTTTCTTCGATAGCGTGATAGTCGTGCAATGGATCTAAAACTTGAGTCCCCGTTTTTCTCTTACCGTTTTGTCGATAGAGAGTTTTAAGTTGTGTGCACCCAAAGTTAGGGGACGCAAACCACTGGGCGTACAACAAAAATTCACGTAGAAACTCATCTGGGAGTTGTCTAAGTATGCGTAAGCATTGTACCAATTGCTCATCTCCACGCAGCCCGGTGTCGTTATCAATATTATGAAACTTGATCCGACCATCTGCGATCTGCGATGGGCACGGTGAGCGCCGACTGCTGATCGCTTCGTGTGCGCTAGCTTTGCTCTCGCCGCTTATAGTTCGCGTCGAAGACATACGCACGGACCTCTATATCTATATGAAAGTGGTCTGCGATGTAGGCAGAGTGCGGCGAGGGCTGATAGCTTCGTGAACGCTGTGTTCTGGCCACTTAAACGAGAGGCAGCACGAATTCGTTCACTGCTGCGGGCGCTATCTTGAAAGGGAACTTCTTACGCGACGGACGGACGGACGGACAGTTTTCCTCGTTAGGTAAGCATCGAAATGCTTACGTATATAAAGAAAACGTCGGAAGGCATACAGATTAACGCAAAAGGAGTACAAAAGAACGCAAGAAGGCCGTCGGGTTTGGTTACGTAAAGACGCTTGGATGCAATATTTCTGAAGCTCACTGTGTCTTTCATTTATCATTCATCGTGCACTTTTTTTTATCCCCAATTCTTCGTGAGGCTGAATGTGCGATTACCATCCCGAGCCTACTCTGTCGGCAAAGGCGAGACATTCCCATAGCAGACGCGGTCGTACACCGAAAACAAAGTTTCAGTACGTATACCGGGCTGCAAATTTGAGCCTGCGTCTCTAATAGCGGGCCGTGCCATAGGAGACAGTATATCGGCACGCTGACTGTCGCCAGGTCGCCCAAAAGTTTGTTTTGCTGTGCCGCATGTCCCGCATGGGGTCATCCTGCACAGTGGTCACTTCCAGCGTCTACAGCGACGACCTCCATTCCGCTAACGGCGCTTCCCAGCCAACGGCGGCAGCAGAACAACAAGGGATGCGCGTGTGCACAACCTTTTCGGCAAAACAGAGAAGGGAGGAGGCAAAGCACGAGGACGGCGACAACGACAAAACGCGCGCACGGCCACCGGAATGCGCGCTCACTGGAGTCAACGCGCGCGACAACGCCTCCGCCCCGAAGGAGGCTCGGCGCGCCTCGCGCGCTCACGATGGCCACTGCTGTACCGCTGCGCGCGCATTCCGGAGCTGTTGCGCATGCCACAGGCGGCCAAGCTTTCTAGCGAGAATCGTTCGGAGTAGCAACGCATTCCTGGCGAATTCTTCGCCGCACCTGCACCACTGACTTGCGCAGCTCGCGACGTGACGCTCAGCAGAGTGGCGCAGACCACCGGGGCAGACCGCTCCTCTGGAACGCTGTGGAGAACACGAGCCGGCCTGCGGAGCTAGAAGGGGACACGCACACGCAGCCACACGCATGCGCGCAAACATACACACACAAATGAAGAAGCACGGACATCAGCAACGCGCACTATCTCACAATTTCTTAATAATGTGTGGCTGTGTTTGTCTACATAATGCAAGGGGCTGCTCGCATGCTAACGGCATATTTCGGTTGCTGAGTTGTTCCCTGAGCTGAAGAAAGCAAGCCTCGGGTGAGGAATCTCAAGAGAAGGCATTCGAATATATATATATATATATATATATATATATATATATATATATATTCTAGCTTAAGGGCTTTTTGTGAATACAATTAAGTCCTGATTATATCTGGAACATTTCAAATCGGCGTTTACAACTTGTATGCGTCATTGCGCATTCAGATTTCAATTGAGTGTAAAGAGAGGACGAAAAGGAAGAAGGAAGGAAGAAAAAGAAGATCTCGGTGGCAAGTTCATGTAAGCTTATATATATATATATATATATATATATATATATATATATATATATATATATATATATATATATCTATATATATATGCTGTCAGGTGTGCCCTTGGCAAGGCTATGTAAAACGTGCCAAGGACACGACGGACAGAAGAAGCTGATAATTTCCCAAGTTTTCTAAGCTTACATGAACTTGCCACCGAGATCTTCTTTTTCTTCCTTCCTTCTTCCTTTTCGTCCTCTCTTTACAATCAATTGAAATGATTCTGAATGCGCAATGACGCATACAAGTTGTAAACGCCGATTTGAAATGTTCCAGATATAATCAGGACTTAATTGTATTCACAAAAAGCCCTTAAGCTAGAATTCTGCGTAAAACAAATTCCAGCCAATGCTGATGCTAAGAATTTATTAACGAACGCGACCAGCCAATGACAAAGAGCATTTACGAATGACAAGCTTTGTGAATTCGGCCCCAGTTTCTTAGTCCTCTCACGAATCGTGTTTAATAAGTGGTTGCACATGTTGCTTATTATTAAGCTACATAAATTTCGTTTATGTAGATGCATCTTCGACTACCCCATAAACAACTGTTTAAATTTACATCTAAAAATCGCCCATGCCCGTGTTCACCGAGCTACTCAATTGTAACTGTTCTATTCAATTGGCTGGTAGCCTATGTTAATGATGTGTCCAGCTTGGGGGTTGGCTGGAATTTTCGCTTACGAAGAAGTAAAGCGTAAGAACGTTTTCCGAATACGGGTCCTAGTATATTGTGCTTGCAAACTTACCATACCAAGGAGATTCTTAATGGAAAGAGGTGAAAGCAGGCTAAAATGCAGCGCAGTAACTGTCTCTCAACAGAGGACACCTCAACCACACTGCATAAGGGGGAGAGGGAATGAAAAGGGGTAGCCAGAAGAGGGTTATAGCGCCGAAAAAACACAACACACAGCAAGCGAGACGGGACAGGCGCAACTTCCAACTGTTTATTCACCGCGTATGCGAATGAATATAAGGACAAACAAAGATGGGTAGCAAGAACCACACATGCGCACGAGGTTTTTACAAAAAGCGGATAAAGATAGGTGAGGTACACACGTATCTCACGCCCGTGTATCTAAAAAAGCAGTTTCATTCTTATAAATGGAGATAGATGGGGCGCTAACACAATCGCTACAGTTTCTTTCAATATAGTACGCCTCCAACAGTTCACGGGCTGTCTGGTCCTTACTTCTGTTTAAAACCTTTGCTTCTTTCAGCCTTGCCACACACTTAATCTTCCTTTCTTCTCCGCAGGCTTTACAATGATGCGGCAAATGAGAACCAGTGCCATTTTTTAAATCGCGATTATGTTCCGCTAATCGGTCATTAATACAACGGCCGGTTTGTCCGATGTACTTATTTCCACATGTGAGAGGTATCTGATATACGACACCCATGGCGCATTTAACAAGCAGGGCTGCATGTCTCTTTTTACAGTCAGATTTGTTTACCTTGTTGGGATCAGTTTTAACGCACAAGCCAGCCAGTTTCTTTGGGGCGGAAAAAACCATAGGAACCTTATATTTTGCCGCTACATGCTTCAACTTGCGCGCTACCTTATGGGTGTACGGGATGACAACCAGTCTACTTTTGCTTTTGGGGACGTCATCTTGGTCGCCCTTTCATTCATTCGCATACGCGGTGAATAAACAGTTGGAAGTTGCGCCTGTCCCGTCTCGCTTGCTGTGTGTTGTGTTTTTTCGGCGCTATAACCCTCTTCTGGAAACATGCACCAACTAGCCCCCCAACAAGTATTACTCAAAAGGGGTAGATAGAGAGAGAGAGAGAGAGAGCAGCAGCAGCAAACACGCCACGGGCGCGAAAAGTGACGGAGTTAGAGGCACTCGGCAAGGGGGATGCCTTCGGCGAATGCCAAAAGCGCGCGGAACAGCGTCCTGTGACGGGATATGCAGCCCGAGGGTTGCAGGATGTTCTCCACCGTAGCGCAAGGTAGGTTTTGCCCACCGGGCTGATTGTAAGCGCCCACAAGCGAGAGTGAAAAAGGCCCCAACACAGATTTTTATCTGCTCTTTCCTGTGCGAACCGCTATGCTCGGTAAACAAATCTAATCCAACCTTGCACTGCCATGTCGTAAAAACTTACGATCATATTAACAGTACCTACGTGCATTACCACAAAATATCGTAACTGACTTGGGACAAAAAGAACGTTAGCTATATGGTTTCTATATTTGTGCATTTTTCGCAGAGTCCCACTCTGCACTCCAAGTGGAAACAGTATACTGCTACTGACAAACACTTTTGAGCGAATCTTCGTCATCTCTTATCCTTCTACACTGTAGAGCAGCAAACAATAAGCGATTCCCGGTTAATGTCTCTGGGATTCCTCCTCTCTATCATACTTTCTCTTTACGCTGCTTGTTTCCAACTGGATTGACACTATATGGATCTTTCAGATGATGCCCCGTGTTATTTTTCGATCACAGAAAACACACAGTGGGAAGCAGTTCCACCAAACAGCCATCAGTATGCAACAGAATGATTTTAATCAAGGTCATTCCGAGACGTCACGCGAAAGAACTATGATGGATGCTAAACTCGTGATAGACATCAAACACCTATGCAGTAAAACCTGACAGATGCATGCCACGAGTATGAACCGCTATACAACTTTTACATGCCACGGGGCCTCAATACATGAGAGTATTCATGACTACACCGCATCAGAATCAACGTCGCTTACACAAACTACTTCAAGTGCAAGATGCATCTGACGGACTCCCCAATTTGCTTTGAATGCGACGCCCCTGATGACCTGCAACACTTTCTGTGCGACTGTTGCCGCTATGCATCAGAGAGACAGTCTATGAAGGCGGTGTGTGTGTGTGTGTGTGTGTGTGTGTGTGTGTGTGTGTGTGTGTGTGTGTGTGTGTGTGTGTGTGTGTGCGTGTGTGTGCGTGTGTGTGCGTGTGTGTGCGTGCGTGTGCGTGTGCGTGTGCGCGTGTGTGTGTGTGTGTGCGTGTGTGTGTGTGTGTGCGTGTGTGTGTGTGTGTGTGTGTGTGTGTGTGTGTGTGTGTGTGTGTGTGTGTGTGTGTGTGTGTGTGTGTGTGTGTATGACCGTATGAGCTGTCAAGTGTTTAGCACTGTATATATCCTAAGGAAACAGCGATTTCGTAGAGGTAGAACACCCGCCTCACGTGCAAGAGAACCGTGGTTCAAATCCCGGTGCCGCGCAATTTTCCACCGGATTAAAAAAAACAAATCCGCGTGTTGATAAAATTGCATAAACAGGCCTGGAGTGCGGCATGATCCCGGTCACCAGAACCAGCAACGCACTTCCTCACCAGAGGAGCATTGGCCACCCAGGTGCAGTACTTGGCTACAGTCACCTATATGAATGCGCCCTCAGTCCCCAGCAGCTGCGAAGCAAGTGATCATGGCGGCAGTCAGACCAGTGACACAGCAGAGGGTGCTAGGAATTTCTGGATCCGGACAGGCCGCCATTAGAATTTCAACATGGCAACGTTTAACGCTAGAACGTTATCTAGTGAGGCGAGTCCAGCAGTGCTATGGGAGGAATTAGCGGGCATTAAATGGGATATAATAGGGCTCAGTGAGGCTAGGAGGACAAATGAAGCATATACATTTCTAAAAAGCGGACACGTCCTGTGCTACCGGGGCTTAGCGAAGAAACGAGAACTAGGAGTCGGATTCCTGATTAATAAAAATATAGCTGGCAACATACAGGAACTCTATAACATTAACGAGAGGGTGGCAGGTCTTGCTGTGAAACTCAAAGGTACAAATTGAAGGCCGTATACAGGTCTACGCACCTACATCCAGTCATGATGACCAGCAAGTCCAAAGCTTCTATGAAGACTTGGAACCGGCGTTGTGTAAAGTCAAAACAAAATACACTATACTGATGGGCGACTTCAATGTCAGGGTAGGCAAGAAGCAGGCTGGAGACAAGTCAGTGGGGGAATATGGCATAGGTTACAGGAATGGCTGGGGAGGGTTATTCGTAGAATTTGCAGAACGGAATAATTTGCGGATAATGAATACCTTCTTCCGCAAGCGGGATAACCGAAAGTAGACGTGGAGGAGCCCGAATGGCGAGACCAGAAAGAAAATAGACCTCATACTCTGCGCTAACCCTGGCATCATACAAGACGTGTACGTGCTCGGCAAGGTGCGCTGCAGTGACCATAGGATAGTAAGATCTCGAATTAGCCTACACTTGAGGAAAGAATGGAAGAAAGTGGTACATAAGAAGCCGATCAATGAGTTAGCGGTAAGAGGTAAAATAGAGGAATTCCGGATCAAGCTACAGAACAGGTATTCGGCTTTAACTCAGGAAGAGGACCTTAGTGTTGAAACAATGAACGACAATCTTATGGGCATCATTAAGGAGTGTGCAATAGAAGTCGGTGGTAACTTCGTTAGACAGATTACAAAGAAGGCGCCAAATAAAACAACAGACGAAGGAAGGAGACACGAGACACGTAGGCGCACTAACAACTGAGTGTTTTATTTCTCGACATAGGAATATATAGCTGCTGTCAAGGATCAAAACAACAAGAAGAAACAGGGCCGTCATCTGCATAGCGCAAGGAAGCTACGATACAGAATAACTTCTAAGAGTCGCTCCCAAGATACGCCAGTGCCTTTGTCGAAAGAAAAACTGAGGCTTCACTGATACAATCATCACCACGCTTCTTGATCTCAAGCGCTTCCAATATCTCCCTTGTCAGTTGATCATCAGCTCTGTTCAAAACACACGTTCTATCAGAATCCGGAACGCACTTGTAAGCCTCACAATGTGCAGTTATATGACCGGAGAGTTGGTTTTCCATCTAATATCGATGCTAATGCAATCTGTCATTCAGACATCTGCCCGTTTGGCCTACATATGATGAACCACAAGACAAGGGAATCGAATAGACTACTTTCTTTACACATCCGCCATGTTCCTGCCCATGCTTTTTGCGCACACCTGTTTATTTTCCCGATATCCTGCTTTCACCTTGGCACACATCAAACCAAGGCGTTTCGGAAAGGAAAATAAAATCCGAACACCAGCTCATTTACTTACTTTTTTCAGACTGTGAGATATGCCGTGAACATATGGAATGATATGTCAAGAAATAAAACACTCAGTTGTTAGTGCGCCTACGTGTCTCGTGTCTCCTTCCTTCGTCTGTTGTTTCATTTGGCGCCTTCTTTGTAATCATGCATAACCAACTCGCCCACCAGCACGTGCTCGTTAGACAGGATACCGGTAAGCTATCGCAGGAGGCGAAAGATCTGATTCAGAAACGCCAGTGTATGAAAGCCTTCAATCCTACAGCTAGAATAGAACTGCAGAACTTTCGAAGTTGATCAACACGCGTAAGATAGCAGACATAACGAAGTACAATATGGATACAATTGAACATGCTCTCAGGAACGGAGGAAGCCTATTAGCAGTGAAGAAGAAACTAGGAATAAGCGAGAATCAGATGTATGCGTTAAGAGACAAAGCCGACAATATCATTACTAATATGGATAAGGTAGTTCAAGTGGCTGAGGAGTTCTATAGAGATTTATACAGTACCAGTGGCACCCACGACGATAATCGAAGAGAGAGCAGTCTCGAGGAATTCGAAATCCCAAAAAGCATTGGGAGCTATGCAAAGGGGGAAGGCAGCTGGGGAGTATCAGGTAACAGCAGATTTGTTGAAGGATAGTGGGCACATTGTTCTAAACAAAACTGGCCACCCTGTATATGCAATGCCTCATGACCTCGAGCGTACCGGAATCTTCGAAGAACGCCGACATAATCTTAATCCATAAGAAAGGGGACGCCAAAAACTTGAAACATTATAGACTTATCAGCTTACTGTCCGTTGCCTACAAAGTATTTATTAAGGTAATCGCAAATAGAATCAGGAACACCTTAGACTTCTGTCAACCAAAGGACCAGGCAGGATTCCGTAAAGGCTACTCAACAATATATCACATTCACACTATCAATCAGGTGATAGAGAAATGTTCGGAATATAACCAACCCTTATATGCAGCTTTCATTGATTACGAGAAAGCGTTTGATTCAGTCGAAACGTAAGCAGTCATGGAGGCATTATGGAATCAGGGTGTAGACGAGCCGTATGTAAAAGTACGGAAAGATATCTATAGCGGCTTTACAGCCACCGTAGTCATTCATAAAGAAAGCAACAAAATCTCAATAACAAAAGGCGTCAGGCAGGGAGATACGATCTCTCCAATGCTATTCACAGCGTGTTTACAGGTGATATTCAGAGACCTGGATTGGGAAGAATTGGGGATAAGAGTTAATGGAGAATACCTTAGTAACTTGCGATTCGGTGATTCAGAATCAGAATCAGAATTTATTGTTAAAAGTTGGGTCATATTACAAGTATTTAGTATGCAGGAGGAGGTCCCATAGTCAAAGACTGTATCGGGACCTCCTGTACAAGAATAGTTATGATAATTGACATCTCAAAGCAACAGTAGCATATAATAAGGTATTATACAAGCAACAGGAAATGAACGTTAACGTTAACAGAGCAAAATACAGAATTCATTACAAATAATAAGAAGGTTTAGCTTATCTCACGGTAACATAAATAATTGTATGTGAAGAAAATACCAGTAGTTTATTTACAAGAACAAAAACAAACAAAAAAGCAAGAAACAAGAACGGACAAAAAACGTTAAAACTTCTTTCTGGGCGAGTTGGTGCATACTTGACATAAAAATTGTAACAGCACAAACATATGCAACCACAAAGTAACAAGGACGAGACACAAGCGCTGACTGTCAACTAAATTTTATTGACGGAATACGGATACCTTATATAAGGGGAAAGGCAGAAGTGAAGGGGGGAGGGAATGATACAATCGGGGAAAATGACGGCGACGGCGCAGGTCAGTTTGGAAGCGTTTCATATACAGAAATATGGCAGCAAGTGCGTAAGTACCCCCTCTGTATCGATTTTTGCTGCAGAGCTCCAGTTCTTGGAAGCGACCGTTTACTGATTTGATTGTATGTTAGTATCCATCACCTTTTTTTCTACTTTTTTACTTTTTTCTAGTTTTTTTCTAGTTTCCTTGTTTTCCTGCGCCTGATTCCGCTGTCTGCCAGCACGGCACGTTCGTTCATCGATGCGCAATGTCATTTTCCCCGATTGTATCTCTCCCTCCCCCTTTCACTTCTACCTTCCCCCTTATATAAGGTATCTGTATTCCGTCAATAAAATTTAGTTGACAGTCAGCGCTTGTGTCTTGTCCTTGGTACTTTGTGGTTGCATGTGTTTGCGCTGTTACAATTTTTATGTCAAGGACAAAAGACGGTTACAGTAAATTTTCTCATTAGTTTGTCAATAATAAATGCATTTTGAGTTCCCTTTTGAATTAGTGTAAAGATCTTGTATTTTTCATAATGAGAGGAAGAGTGTTCCACACTGGTATGGAAGTGAACTCCATGGTTTGTTTACCGTAGTTAGTGCGGATTCGTGGTAAAAGAAAATTGTTATTCAACGCAAATCTGGTGGTACTATTAGATGTCAGGTTAGATTGTGAAAATGTGATCGATGGTAGCTCATTAAGTAGAAATCTGTAGAAAAAAAATACCTAGGTTGTATTTAGTGAGCCCAGAAGTAGTAAGGATGTTATTCTCGTGTAGTAAGGAAGTGGCATTAGAAAAGCGTGAACTATAGGTAATTATTCTGATGGCTCGGTTCTGAACTGTCTGTAAAGACGTAATATGAGTATTATAGGTGTTTCCCCAACATATTATACCATAAGTAATGTGAGAGTGGACGAAAGAGTGGTAAAGCGAGAGCAATGTGGTACGTGTGAAGTAAGGGCGTGCTTTAATTAAGATGCGTATACCATAAGCTATTCTCTTTTTTATCTTAGCAATATGATTGTAATATTTCAAATTACAGTCAAGTAGAACGCCAAGGAAAGATGAACATGAACTTGGATGAAGGCAGTGGGGACCAAGACTGATAGGCGAAATGGAAGCTATGTTTCGTTGATGTGAAGAGAATACAACAAATTTAATCTTGGTTGCATTAAAAGATAACATGTTAACATTACACCACCTTAGAATGTTTTCTAAGTCAGCATTTAGTTTGTTAACGAGAGATGAGATATCTTTATGAAAGGTGAATGTTGTGGTATCATCAGCGTACAGAATGCATTTTGTTGAATGGAAGATGATATTGCCCTAATCGCTTAGTAACTCAGGGGAGCAATTGCAATGCGTGCTCACTGACCTGGATAGGCAAAGCAGAAGGCTGGGTCTAGAAATTAATCTGCAGAAAAATAAAGTAATGTTTAACAGTTTCGGAAGAGAACAGCAGTTTACTATAGGTAGTGAGGCACTGGAAGTGATAAGGGAATACATCTACTTAGGACAGGTAGTGACCGCGGATCCGGATCATGAGACTGAAATAATCAGAAGAATAAGAATGGGCTGGGGTGCGTTCGGCAGGCATTCTCAGATCATGAACAGCAGGTTGCCATTATCCCTCAAGAGAAAAGTGTATAACAGCTGTGTCTTACCGGTACTCACGTACGGGGCAGAAACCTGGAGACTTACGAAAAGGGTTCTACTTAAATTGAGGACGACGCAACGAGCTATGGAAAGAAGAATGATGGGTGTAACGCTAAGGGATAAGAAAAGAGCAGATTGGGTGAGGGAACAAACGCGAGGTAATGGAATCTTAGTTGAAATCAAGAAAAAGAGATGGGCATGGGCAGGACATGTAATGACGAGGGAAGATAACCGATGGTCATTAAGGGTTACGGACTGGATTCCAAGGGAAGGGAAGCGTAGCAGGGGGTGGCAGAAAGTTAGGTGGGCGGATGAGATTAAGAAGTTTGCAGGGACAACATGGCCACAATTAGCACATGTCCGGGGTAGTTGGAGATGGACGGGAGAGGCCTTTGCCCTGGAGTGGGCGTAGCCAGGCTGATGATGATGACATCCTAACCATCACCTACCGTCTTCAGTAGCATGTCCGGTGAAACGCCAGGCTAACATCTCCAGCATCTCATCAAAGCATGTCTCTCTCTCTCTTTCTCTCTCTCTCTCCGTACAGTAGGTACGGACGACATGCATCAATCTTCGACATCAGTAAAGATCTTTCTACTTCGTGAATACGGCACGTGATGCATGCTTGTTGTGTTTTTATGTCGTATCTTTGATAACGTTGCATGACCGTACAAGCTAACCGTATTACTACTGCTTAACTCCTACTATTATAATGGCATTCAGCGATAAAAGACCCTGCGCCCTATTCACAAAAGCGTCTTGTCCGTAACTGCTCTTCGCCAATAGCCGGCCACCCATTTATTGGCCACCTAAAACGCCAATAAATAGGAGAACGACACAGGCGAAAGAAGATGCAGTAAATATCAAAATCGGATAGAGAAGAAAAGCTATTGGCTTAACCTGCAATAGAATAGACTAACGACAGCGCGCTCTTTAAACCCACTTCATTCACCCATGTTACATACCTCATAGGATGTGTGCTTACAGTACGCAAAATTATGTGCGTATATTTATGCGTCGCAATATCTGCTTGCCTCAGCTTCTCGGGCCGAATTCACAGAGATTGTTCGTCGTAAGAGTCGTTTACGATTGGTTGGCGCGCTTCGCTAATCATATATTCGCTGCCATTGTTGGCTGGCTGCTGCTCTTTCGAACTTATCTAGCTTAAGAACTGGGCCCGTATTCAAGAAACCTTTCTCAAGTCAGGACTGTTCACAAGAGTAGGTACTAGACAATCGCGTTGTCGCACCTAGTGTTAGCGAAGGCGACCTGTCAATGGTGACAGCATTTACGGACGAAAAGCCCTGTGAAGTCGGCCTCTGCTTGGCGAATACGGGCCCTTGTCCCGGACCGGGTGGGTTTTCCCGCTTGCGTTCTTTCTTTTTTTTTTTTCGCGTCCACTGCTTGCTCTCAACCCACCGGGATCTTCTTGCCTTAGTATCGTGGTGCCTGCTTCATGCGCTCGATTATGGGAGGTCTTCTGAAACAATTTGCGGCTGGCTGCATTTTTTAGTTTTTGCGGCTTCGTGTTGCTCTTCAGAAGCCGAATTCTCAGAGGTTTTCGATCGTAAGGACTGCTTGCCAATGATCATCCACCTTAGCTATTATGTTCGACATCACGATTGGCCGGTATTTGTTGTGGCGAACCACTTTAGCACAAGAACGTTTTTGTTTTTTACACAGGCGCTTTCATAGGAATGTTTTATTGCTCTTTAAGCTGTTACCAGGATGGATTACCAACTAACCCACATACGCGTTCTCCTAAATAGTGATCTAATCGTGCGTTCATTATTATTATTATTATTATTATTATTATTATTATTATTATTATTATTATTATTATTATTATTATTATTATTATTATTATTATTATTATTATTATTATTGTTCTTATAGTTATATTATTATTATTATTATTATTATTATTATTATTCGTTTTGTGGAATAGTATAACAATTCCTTTTCATATATAGTTGTTGCCTTACATTTAATTTCATTTTGTCAGTGCTTCTTTTCTCTCATTGTACTTACGTTCTCTTAAGCCTCATCTCTTAGGCCGTACGGGGTACGGCTTAAGAGATGAGGAAGGGGAGTTGAAAACGATGGAGTAGATCGAGTGAAGGGACGTACAAATAAAACATCTGCACTCTTAACTGTGCTTGGTGGTTCCACACACTGATGCGTCATTATTCAGACCTTAGTGTTCTTCTACGGGTGTTAAATAAACGATTGATTGATTGATTGATTGATTGATTGATTGATTGATTGATTGATTGATTGATTGATTGATTGATTGATTGATTGATTGATTGATTGTGCTTAAGTGACGATATAGAAGTACTCACCTGATCTGTATTCAGAAAAGCGTTCTGAGGCTAGAGCTATTCGTAAGAGCAACTGCCAGCTATTAATGATATTGGGCATGTTATCAGCGAAGGCCAATGGCAAACAGCACTTATGCAGCTTTAATTCAGATGGTGCGCTGGAGGAAACACAGCATTTTTTTTTCGACATGAATATTTGTCTCGATGTGTAGTGGTGCATAATATGTATTTTGTTTTTGAACCCCCTCACCCCCACCCCTCTATGTAATCCCCCTTGGATCCCTTAGGGCACTTAAATAAATAAATAAATAAATAAATAAATAAATAAATAAATAAATAGTCGAGGGCTCCGGGCCACATTTAACCACATGGCGCCGAATTCGCAAAGCTTTTTTTTCGTAAGAGCTCTTTCCAAATAATCGGCCGCCTTCGCTAACAATATGCCGAGCATGAAAAATGGCCTGGAATTGGGTATTACGAACGATTTTAGCGTAAGAATTTTTTGTGAATGCAGGCCGTTCTTCGCAACACTTCCCAGCCGAAGGCTTCAAACGACTGGCGCGCACTACAGAAAATGCCACACGGCCTCTTGTCGGTTTTCCTAAGTGCTTCGGCAATAGCTACATGCGAGTAAGGCGAACTATATCAGGACCTCGGTCGACGTGCGCTTAGAACGCAATCTGTTGTTGCAAGAAGAAAATGGGAGCGCGTTCTGAAATGTTATAATATGCCCGAGCTCGATATGAAAAAGTTTTCTTCCTACTTGTGGTCCAACATCGTTCTTTCCGCGGCACACGGACCAGAGGCGCACTGTCTGCTTGTTCTTTTTTTTATTATTTTTTTTCAGGAACAAATCACGAACCGCACAAACCGTTCCTTTCTTCCTGACGTGCGCTTCTTGCGAGAGCGGTATGATTGATCGCCGCTTTCAAGGGACCTCTAATTCTAATTGCTTTTCTCGCCCAGAAGAAAATAATGGGGAAGAAAAAGAACGAGCATCGTTTGGGTCGTCAAACTGGGGCTGTTTACTCTCCCCTTTCTTGTGCGTCGTACTTGGTGTGCTCCGTTCTCACTTCCTCTCCTTGTTGATGTTATGTACGTGGTAGAATTGGCGTTTTTTGTCACTTACAATCGCAAAATACAGACGAAACCAATGAAAAACTTATGCTTTGCAAGTTTTAATCTGTACTTCACATTGGATATAGAGAACATAGTTGTAATCAGCTTGAGTTATGTTAATGAACTGCAGCGCAACTACGCAGACTACAGGTTGGCTTCTGGCCAAACTTGTCGGGCGCAGCCCTTGGTGACTATGCTGAACGTTTGACGTCTTGTTCGGTCGTGTAATATAGGCGCCATTTGAGAACGCCTAGAGCAGCAGTTATCTGTCAGTTCTTTTGATTGTTTGTTTGTTTGTTTGTTTGTCAGCAAAATTTTTAGAGATGGTAATTTGAATTAGTGTTTTTGCTTTTGAATTTGAAAACGGAAGCGCCAACGACAAAAGTTAAGCAAGCAGAGAAACAATCGCTGACTAAAAACTAAATGTTTTAAAGGAAAAAAAAAAAACAGTCCAGGGTTGTTTCAGAACCACAATGAAAATGGCGACATAATAAAGCAAAGTGAATCAAGAAAGTGGCAGTCCATCGCGTGCATGATTGCGTCTGGTAACAGCGGCACTTTGGAGGATAAAATATGGCAGATACCCGCCTTACGAACTTGCCAGCAGTACATAGACTTGATTAGCTGGGAACAGTGCGGAACAAGAAAAACACATGCACTTATAGTAACCTGCTTAGCGTTGGAAAAACACAAAATTGCGCAAAAGCTGATAAAAGAAGATTATAAGAACGCAGAAATCCGTAACAGCTATTCCTGACGGGTACTGTATACTACACCTCTCGATGGATATTTTAGCGCGTACTTTGGTTTATGAGATTATAAGCACTCTTCCACTCCAGCCCGCAACATTGGCCTTTGGTTTCTTTTTCTTATTTCGTTTTTTTTTTCTTTACCAGCCTTGCTAGGGGGGGGGGGGGAGGAATGTGTTTGTACGATGCGTGAGTCCACGTTTTCTAGATAATTCCCATTTACCTTAAGCAATATTTAAATACTCCCACGTTGCAGTATTATAAGATTGTTGCATAGTCTGGTATGCGTCAGAGACGAGGCTTTCTCTCTCAGAATCACTCTTTCTATCACCTCAACCTAACGAAAAGCGGCATCTGTATGGTTTCTAGGCGCCCGTTCCTCCGTCTCGCGTCGGCATCGTCCCTCGACGTAACAGAGCGACCGCGCACGGCGTCGGATGAAAGAGCGAACACGGAACGCAGCGGGAGATGAAATACGGGGATATCGAAGAGAGCGCGAGGAGGGAAGCGGAGGAGGAGGGTATGACGAAAGCGCGAGAAGAAAAGCGCAGTAGCGCGCAAGACGCGCTCTGCGGCGACGAGCGCTACGCGATGGCGCCAGAGTAGCGCAACGTCGTCTGTTCACCGGTGACATGCGGCGAGCGCGTCGGCCGATACCATTATATGGAAACAAAGCGCTGCATGAGCGCAGGTTTGTCTGCGGCGGCTGCTGTGAATCGCGCCCACGCGTCACCCACGCGCTGCCCCTCGCGATCTCGCGATTAGCGAGGCAGTCGCGTCACTCTTCGCTCCGTTTGCAACGTGCCGCACGAGACAGATTGTCCGCACCAGTCACTATATATATCGCGAAATGAAAACACGTGCAGAGCTGCGCCTACATTTCGCATTAGAGAGTATCGTAATCATCGGTGAATATTTTTTCTAGCTTGCCAGCTTGCGTTTTGCTCTCGCTTTCTTCGTATTTGTTAGTAATATTCCTGATCCTGCGTCCGCTTTGCAAGAGAAAATAAAGGTGGTAGTGTTTCCTCGTTTGCAATTATCCCTCTAGTAATGAACGCCAACATTGTCAAAGCGATAGCGCAAAAAGGCGCAGACTCCGCTACTCCTGCTCAACGACTGCGCTAAGCAGCTCTACTGAAATGTACACCGTCACATGATATAGCCACCCCAGCCATACAACCGAACAAGGGTTTACAAGCAACGCTCAAGATTGGTCTTCTTCACTTCAAGGCCACTGTGCACTGGTCAGCAACTTTGTCCTCCTGCAAGCGGGCAAATTCATTCTAAGTGGCCGTTCGGTTATCATTGGGGTGGCAAAATTTCGTAGTTACTCTCAGGCGCATGAGTAGGAAACAGTTCCTGCAAGCATGTACACTTCGACAACAGAACATACAGGATAGATTATGATGGCCGCGGATTTTTGTGCGAAGACTTCGGTTTAAACAGAATATATCGATGTGCGCATAGTTCAAGTACTACGCGGGAGCTCGGAGGTGAGCATCTAGGCAACCTACATACAAATCGGTGTCGAATATCGGAAGCTGTTGAATTAGTTAACACTCTTTTACACTGTCCGCTTGATGGCGTAGCACATTTGTTCATTTCGAAATCTTTTCAGGTTTAATTTCAATAACAAAATGATTTCATAGCTTCTGTTACCTTAAATGTGGCCCGCTAAAAGTATTTTCTTATCTAGGAATCAGGGGCGTAGCCAGGGGGGGGGGGGGGGCTTATGGGGCTTCAGCCCCCCCCCCGAAATTTTTTCGTGCTGTCCATGCACCGCCGACCAAAGCGACCCCCGGCGCCGGAAATCACTCTGGATTTTGTCTAGAATGTCTTTTTGACGCTCGAAAAGACATTTAAACGGGAAGATTGCGAGCTCGGGCTGGATTTCGTGGCAATGCCCATACACCGGCAGTCACATAACGCCAAGCAGTACCATCCGAGCACAAAGTTTCAAGGGCGCTTTGATTGTGAGCGGGCTCGCCGCGGCATCTCACTGAGGCCACGGAATCTACGGAGCGCATGGATATCAATTGCGAAACTTTATCGGTATAAATCTCATAAGCTCTTGATGTGAAACATGCATTGACATTTCCAAAGTTGTGCTTTCAATTTTCAACTGCGGAACTTTGTGGGTTCAATGTTGTTATAAACATTTGACGCCAAAGGTCCGTTGACTTTTTAAAGTCTTACATCGGAACATACAACGAGACAAGCCAAATCAGCACACTAGCAGACGAGTTGACAAAGCACGCAGCGAGGTCCAATGAGACGATGCGTTGGGGTGGTTCATTTGTGCCATCATGTCACATAAAAAAATATCAACATTTTTTTTTAACCTACGCCAGAACATCCATGTCAAGACACTAAAGCCAGCCAAAATAACTACGTTCTTATTTATTTTTTCTACTTTGACTTTTATTCGCCGAGGACACATTGAGCCCCTTCAATTTTTTTTTGTTCTCGCTACCCTACCCGCGGGCTGCCAGAGCGAGCCACAGCGCATATGTTTTTCTCGTATGGCCCCGACCACCGCGCGGTGCACTTCGGTGGGCGTTCGGTTTGCTCTGGCCGAGTGGATTTTCACCTGACAGAGTTTTGGAAGCCTTCAGGCTTGCAGACGAAAAAAAAAGCCATGGTCGCTAGCCGCCATCACTGTGGGGACTCGAAGGATTGCACCACATTCCTTGAGCGGAACCTTTCCGGAAAGTCTTGTTTCGCCGGTGTAGGATACTGAGCAGTATGCGTATGGTTCTCAGTGGGCCAAGCGTCTCATGTTTTCTTCGGTATTAATTCCGTAGCCCCATTAAGTGCCCGATGTAGGCATTCGATTCTGGCCAACATAGTTTCCTATGCGTTCTTTTCTTCATTTCGGTGCCTCCGCCCCACAGAAAAAAAATACATTGTTGCGGTGCAGCGAATAGTCGCATGGTGAAAGTTCGATTTGGGTACTTCTTTTGCGGAAAGTAATGGGCGACGGGACGCTTCAGTTTCCGGATACGTTTATTATATTATTGCGAAAGCAATTATATGGACACTCCAGGCGCATTCCTGCCGTCGCCGTCACCCTCATGTTTCGTATAAAGTCCAAGGGTGATAAAATCGTGACCACGCGCTGCATGCTGTATGTGCGAGTGAAAGCGTAGGAGGGGAGGTGGAATGGGTGAGCCGACGATGGTGGCTCAGTCTTGTGTGCGCAAAGGAGAAAAGCGGGGAGCAAGCGTTCCGCCTTCCGTCGCACGCAATACATCGGGGGGAGTGGATGGAATGGGGGCGGAATCTAGGATTCTGTGAATATGATTGTGCAACATGTTTATTTGCCTTGTTTGACGCATTACATACAGTTACTTTTTCTTACATACATAGACTCATTGGAGACTTATACGTATACTTAAATATCTTGTTGCGAGGTTTTGTGTATACATGCAGTGAACTTTGTTTCCAGTGACACTTTTTTGTCCTTTATCAAGCCGTATTTTCGCATTTGTATATCCTATTGTATCTGCATTTCTAATGTACGAGGGCGAGTCAAATGAAAGTGCGCCTACCCTAACCGCGCAATAATGGTTCGGTTCATACGGTTCATGCTGCGAGGCATGCGCGTAGGAGAACGGCATGTCTCATTTACAAAAGTGACACGCAGGTGTGAAGATAACTGTTCTTTAATGCTCTCATACACTGGTTTGAATATGGTTGCGTCACATAATGGACACTTCAAAAGTTGAACAGCTCGGTGTCGCGAAGTTTTTGACAGCTAAAGGTGTTTCCAAAACAGAAATTAATCGCCGTATGGCTGCCGTTTACGTTGAACACGGCATTTCATTGACCACTGTGAAGCGTTGGAGCAAACGGTTTAAAGGACGTTGTAAAGACATTCCAAGACCGGGCCAAAACAATCGTGCAATCACCCCCCACACAATTTCAAAGGTTCATGAGCTGATGAAACAATAACGGAGGATAAGCATCGATGAACTGGCAGACCGTCTGAACATCAGTCATGGTTTGGTTCACGCCATAATTCATGAGCTTCTCGGTTATCGGCTCTTTGTTGCGCAATGGATCCCCATGATTTTGATCCATCGCGAGAAGACGGAGAAGTTTCGCGCTGCCTTGACTCATCTGATCGGGTATCACAATGAGGATGAAGACTTCTTGTTTGCATTTGTGATCGGGGACGAACCTCGGTGCCACTACTACGAGCCTGAAACACGACGGCAAAGCTTACAGTGGAAACATTCGAATTTACCACGCCCAAAGAACGCAAAGGCCATCATTTCCGCTGGAAAGGTGTTGTTGACTTTTTCGGTCGTCAGGGTCCATTACTGATAGAATTTGCTAAATCTTGAGAGGCTATCAATTGTTTCCGATATTGTGAAACGCCAGAACGGCAGTGTGTCGCAATCAAGAACGAACAACGTGGAAAATTGACGAATGGGGTCATCTTGTTCCACGACAATGTCTGTCCCCACGTCACTTATGTGGTTAATACAAAACTGGCAAAGTTCAAGTGGGAAACGCTGCAGCATCCGCCATACAGCTCAGACCTGTCACCTTGCGACTACTTTGGGGCAACCGAAAAAAACAGCTCAAGGGAACCAGATACAGACTTTTTGAAGCAGCAACCCAAGGAGCTTTATAAGACGGGAATCACGCGACTCGTTAGTCAATGGGACAAATGTCTAAATTCTCATGAAGACTACTTTTAAATAAAGTACAATGGCTCATATTCATTTTACTTGCCCTCGTATATCTTGCAGAATTCCTGCTTTTTATACGTGCCCTCTGTTGCCACTATGGTTTCGGTGCAATTACTCACGATACACGACTGGTGACAGCTGCTCCTGCGTAATACATTAAAACAAATTACAGCGTCATTGAGATTTTTCACTGGCCATTGCATATATACAAGAATGTAAGCACGGTTCTTGAATGACAAAGTTTCGTTAACACATTTGTCCTCAACTTGTTCAGCTCATTGTCTTTTAATTTTTCATATCAGTGGCATGCACTGCTTTCCTGGTTCGAACTGATATAGTTCTAAAGTTCGTGTGATGTTTTCTTTACTCAAATAGACAAAAATATGGAAGCATTGATATCAGTTATTTTGGGCAAAATTTTTGGCACATATGAGTATATTCTTTTATGAAAAAATAGATATTTTATTGTTTTGACTGTGCGTAGCGTTCAAAAATTCGTTTGCAGCATCTTTGACAATGACAATGCAGTTATTATTCATGGATTTGACCCCTTGACAAATAGTTTAAGAAGAAGCTTTATCTCGGGCCCAATCCGACGCGGCCTATTCAAATATTTGTAAAACGCAGAAACGCTTTTCTTAGATAATCCTGCTAATCGCTTTTGTTGAAATTCGTTGCATTTGAGTGAGAAAGCAAAATCCTAGTTCTGTTGGAAACACAACTTCGATTTAGGGCCTGAATTTTGTTTAAAATATTTTGAAAAATTCGAAAGTTTGAAAAAATAGAAGCACGGCGTTTACAAACTAATAGCTATGCATGAAGAACAGACATTGTGGTTCTGTAAACGGCATCTATTTTAACAGTCAAAGCGGACAAGTTTGCTATGTCAATTTGTATCTTACGTGAATTGGTTACGTGGTGTACAAGGGTTCTGCACAAGCCGTATTTCCACAATACAAAATTTTTTTTAGATTCATGCGTAACGTATTCATTTTGTCCGCTGTAGATGTACTATTAGATGCAATTCACAGAATTTTGATATCATTTTTCATTGTTGAGTCACGGAGTTTTAAACTTGATAGTTTCGTTTTCTGAATATTTTCGATTTGGCCAATTTTTAATGCTTAATTGACCACCTAAATGAAAAATTCGAAACCAGTAGTCACTAGAATTAACCTTTTCCTGTTATATGCAACCAACCTCCTCAAATTTGGTGAAGTGGTTGCAGGGAAAAACGAATTCCCCTTCTACATGTATTTAAATAGGAGCACCCGAGCTAAAGCTTCCTCGGATAAAAATTTTTGGCCACGCCACTGGCCCCATATATATATATATATATATATATATATATATATATATATATATATATATATATATATATATATATATATATATATGGGGCCAGTGGCGTAGCCCCCCCAGAACAAAATTCCTGGCTACGCCACTGCTAGGAATGTAAGATTACAGCGCAATCTTTCTTTCTTTCTTTCTTTATTGCGGGCAATATAATGTGGCGGTGGTGTCTCGTAGCCGTGAATTTTTTGGTTGGACTCCAACCAGTGTGCAGCAAGAAGCAAGGAACATTATTTGAGCATTGCTTGTATGTAAATATTCTTCGGTTGTATGACTGAAACTGGTATACTGCCGCAGCTGCTTACCGCAGACATTGACTCGGGGTTGCTGAGATCGACAGTCTACGGAGCCTTGGCCATGAAGTCGCTATTACGTTAAAGGTGGTTAGGTAGGCAAAAGCTTAAAATAGGAAGTAAGCTAAAAATTTGAAAGTGTGGGAATAGTAATAGAACCGACTCATTATAGAGTTACGGACATTTGTTATGAAAATGCACGTTTCACACAAGTAAAGGAAATTCGTTGGTATAAAATGATTTCGGATACAATGATCGATTTTGAGAAGAATCCAGTTTCCTGTGTGGCGTGTCTTTCTTAACCTGCCTCGCTGACGTGGCAGAAATGCGACCTTGAGCCTGCTATGACTGCGACAAGATAAGGCGGCGCGGTGCGCTGTTCATTGTTAAATGTGCCCGTTTTTTCTTTGAAGGTATAATGTGCAAATAAATTTAGAAGTGATCTCATATTTTTATGCCTCCTTTAATGCAACCAGTTAGACCCATTTTGTCAAGCGATGTAAATGCTATTACGCAAAGTTATTTTCTTTGCGCGCAAGGAAAAGACGACGGCGAGGAGTAGTGTTTCTTGCTCGGTTGGCCCTTTGGCACTTTGAAGGCTTAGCTTCAACCACGAAAAAAGACATTTTATACTCTCGGATGCTATATTTAACTTGAGAAAGATATGCTGTCTTTAATGTGATTTTACGGGCTTAGAGAGTAACCCTATAACGCAACATTTTTTTCCACTGCAAATGTAGTTGTAGGAGGAACACATTTTAATTCTTTTTCTGTAAACTACATGTAGAAACACTTCCAGTTGAATTGCCGTTACAAGCAAGGGTTGCTTTGTTCCATTGTCGACCATTTGCCGCCTGTGTCTTCGGCCCGATATAGTTGATCGCTGTTTCCTAGACTGTCGAGACGCTGGTTGTGTAGGGAATCTGCATATAACGTAAACGGCTCAAAGGACAGTACTGCTACACGCGCACACGCACACACCATACACACAAAAATGCATTTATACTCGCTTCCAGCCACAAAGTATAGTAGCATTCCCATCATGCTATTCGCCAGCGGAGAAGCCCCAGGTTTTCTCATGGAGCGGAGAACATCGGAAGCAATATTAAAGAAAAGGAAAGAAAGGAAAAGGAATAAAGAAAGGAAGGAAAGACATTGCGGGCGCACCTCGGAACACGCGCGTGGAGACCGCCCGCAATCAGCGTCCTCGAAACATTTCACGAACGAAGTGGAGGCCGGCATTCGAGTCGCGACGCGAGCCTCGTCAGCTCTAAAACATGTCGCAATGAGCTGCGAGGCGCCAAAGGTGAGCGCTCTGGGACGGCGCGCGGCAGCAGCACGGCGTCGGCTTGCACAAGCGCGGGCCCGGCCTAATCGAGGCGCCGGAAGAAGCCGCCCTGCCTCCGCCCATTCGGCAAACTCTGGCCGAGCGAGGCCTCTGTTCCTCTTCGCCCACCGCAGCGCGCACTCTGACGGCCTGAGTCGGCAGCGCACGACGAACCCGCTGGCGCGGTTGACATTTTTCCCTCCGGGAAGCCTCCGCGGTGACGTTTGCAATGCGCACAGGGGTGGGCCCTCACGGATGCGCACGGTACACGTCTCTGCGCTGCTGGACGTATGCAAGAACACCGAGTGTGACGCGTCGGTTATCAAAGCCATTGTTTCATCTCGGGAGCTAGCATTTTCCACAGAAGACGCAAGAACAGAGGAGCACAGCTTGCATATTAGTCATACAAAACGAGAACGCAGCGTGTTCTAATCGGCTATCCTTACGTATACGGCACTCGCTATCTTGTGCATTTTTTGTGCCACCTTTTATTACTCCCACAGAGTTGCAGTACAGAAGTGTGCGTACTCCACCAGTGCCCTCAACGGGACCGGTTGAAGGGATCGCTGTCATGTTTAATTGTTTTGCTTTTCGTTATCTTCCTTAGTGCCAATAGCCTTCGATATTTTAATTCATTTTCTGTCTTCGGGTTAACACCTTATTGTTAACGATAATTGCGTGCATAGATCTCAGCAATAGAACAATACATGGGGAACGCGGGTTCCGCCAGAGAAAATAGCAGTTTGCGCCCCTCTCTATAAGGCACTTCGCTTGCGTGTTGCAATCTTGGTTTTCAACAAAGATTGCAACCTTGGTTTTCTTTTCCGTTAAATTATGACGCCGAACGCACGTGACACGTATTCGATATCCGCCGCATCACTTGTTTCAAGTGTCCTTGTGCGCTTTTTTAACACTTTGCTGCTTCATCCCAAGTAGCCGGAGTAGTGGTTAGGGTATTCAATACGCACCAAGCGCACTTTCCCGAGAATTTTAAGTAGCACGCCGGGTGTTTCTCTCGCTCTCCGTTCGCCCGCTAATTCGCGTGCTGCGGTGACCTAGAGGCCCGCGGCTACGCCAGCAACGTCCCCGTTTTCGTCAGAGGATGATAACCCCGCCCACCTCGCTAATGGCACGTTGTGCGTAGCACGGATTCATTTCGCAGGCGCCCGTCGCGTCGGCGGCCGACCGGCGCTGACAGGGCGCGCGCACTCGGCGGAGGAGGACGACGGCATCGCAGGGGTGCCCGCGCTCGCCGCGAAGGAACCCTGCGAGCCAGAAAACTAACTTCGAAAGCGCCAGCCTTAGCGTTGCCCATAATTGGAATACCCCCTTCCCCCTATCCCTTCTTCACCGAACCGCGGCGCCCCTTCCTCGACCAAGACGCGGTCTTAACGCTGCCCTCGTTATTCCCGCGGCCTTCCGCTGCGGATGGAAGAAAAAAAATAACAGAGAGAGAAGGGGTGGTGGGAAGGAAGAGGGACGAATAAAGCTGTCGCGGCCAATCACGAGACCGGAAGCACTTTGCTCCGGAAAACCGAGCCATTTTGACTGCTTTGAACTGGGCCGCGGCGCGGCGGCGGTCTTCCGTTTCTTCAGCCTCTCCCAAACTCCCTCGTCCTCTTCCTACTCCTCTTTGGTACGTTCCCTTCTTTCCTGCTCTTTATTTTTGTATAAAGACATTAAGTGTTCAAGACAAACGAACAGAGAAAATGTTATATTAGAGGTCGCTTTCTGTGCGCTGCGTGTTTTGCATGTGTTTGCATATGCAAGTCTTTCGGGATGCGGTGCACCACCGACGTGAACTGAATGCTGGCATCGCGCTGACGACAGTCGGTGGCTAAAGAGCCCCGCTGTCGCACGCTCTGAGAGCCTTCTTTTATTTTTATTTTTTTTATCACTCATGTCCGCATGAACTTGAAGCGCGACGCGAGTATAAGCGTAAAATAAAGCGATGGAAGGCATCAACGTTCTCCAGATCGTTACGCGCCTCGGGGCTCGCGACTGAGTGCGGGGGCGATTGCTGTCGGCGAAGATGCGCCGGGCACGGCAGCGCTCGGCTCCGGACAACCAAAGCGCCGCGCGGTTGGGAAGAGCTGAATAGACTGAACGCGCTCAGATGCCTCGGCAAAGCTGTCTCTCGCAGCTCTTCTGCTGCGCAGAGTGCTTTCATGCAGCGACGGTTCTTTAGCCAGGGGCGCGGATTTACGGGCAACTCTCGGAAGCGGCAGGAAGGGAGGATACTGGTACTACATAAAAAAAAAATAGAAAGAACTGCAGACTTCGGCGTTTCCTCTAGCTCTAAACTCATTAACTGGCACTGCAGCAGGTTCTCGCAGCCTACGCCACCATCTCGTTTTGCATGCGCACACAAGCTTGCGATGCACGCAGAGTAGCCTTCATCTGCTACAACAGCGTCTGCTATGACGTCCCAAATATATACACAGCCGCTACCACTTCGAGAGTTCCCCACCGCGCACAACATGCTTAGGTGTTGCGCGATAACTCAGTGTTTAGCGGGACCGGTTCCCAACTGCACACTGCCGATAGGGTTCAGTCCCCAGTCGCGCTGGTGAACCAAGTTTAGTTTTTCTTTTCCATTTGATGAGAGCGATCTATGCGGTAGATGCGGCGGTGGCCTGGCGGTCTAGCGGAACATATGGACGGACACTGCAAACCCAGTTTCGAATTTTTATCTGCTGTCGCAATAAAAGAAATTCGCTGTTAAGAAAGTGACGGTGTTGCTTTCAAAAGATGCCTACTTTATCGAAAACTATGATTTTAGCTTGGTCACTGACCTGGCATGCTGACGTTGTAGCACAGTCATTGGCTACAAACGCACACTTAGCTTTACTACAATGTATCGGGGAGGCTGTCCCTGACCTTACACCAGTAAGGCAGTATGTTTTCTCTTAGAAACCGGAAAATGCCGTGGGATTGAAGGGAACCTTCTCTTTCTTTTACATGTGTATCCTTCCGTGTAATAGGCGTTCTCGCCTCGTGTTCAGAAGAAAACGCGCCGCATTTATTGCGAACTATGATGTCAACCGAGCCATTCGGACGCTGCACTGAAGGCGGTTGTAGTATTTTAGGCAAATTTTGAAACCGAATTGAAAAGCGAACTTGCCCGCCGAACTCTTACTTAGGGGTTTTTAAAGCAAATATATTGTGTACATAGCCGACCATGATTATGCATTCATCAGTCATCTCTCTCTCTCTACATACATACATACACATATATATATATATATATATATATATATATATATATATATATATATATATATATATATATATATATATATATATATATATATATATATATATATATATATATATATATATATATATATATACAGTGAAAGCTCGTTAATTCGAACTTCAATAATTCGAATTTATGGATAATTCGAACTGTACGATTTGGTCCGGCCACGCTCCACAGAAGTCTATGTATAAAAAAGTCCGTTAATTCGAACGCGAGAAGGTTCCCTCACGGATAATTCGAACTACGCTCACCTGACACACGGCCAGAGAAGCGCGCCTACTGCCTACACACAAGGCTGTATTGCCTCCGAATCGGGGAGAACGGCGAGAGAAGGCAAAATCGGAAAAAAAAAATCTAACCGACGCGGGGTCAGCCAGAAGGCAGCGGCGGCTGCCGCCTCTCCATTCTACGTAACCTCCGAGACTTCTTGCCCGTTGCGAATCTCGGAGGCTTTGCAAATCTTGTACAGCTGCTAATGTTGTGTGGAGATGGCACGGCAAGCTCCAAAACACAGCGAATCAAGTACGTCGCAGCTGCGCTTGCAATCAAGAACCAACGAATGAGGGCCTTCGCCACCTTCACATGTTCAGCGTCTTTGTCTCGGCAGTCTTCATCGGTTGTGCACTTCTGTTTTCAGCTTAGGAGGTATCGGCCGTCGCGATTCATTGTGATGGTGTTAAGCCTCGGCTAACGTTCGTTTCGGTGGAAATCGGTGGTGTGGCACAGTCGGACTCAGAGCTTCGACTAGAAGATGGCGTGTGCCCGCGGCACACGCCATCACTTTCTGACAAGCCAAATTTCTGACATGCCCTACTGCTTCCAAATCGCAGTGTACTGTTGCCCTCCTTCACTTTCGTTAGTTCGAACTTTCGTTAATTCGAACTGAAGCGGCGTCCCCTTGCGGTTCGAATTAACGAGCTTTTACTGTATATGACAGATCTGCATTCCTAACCGTAACGGTATTTCAGTAAGTCCACCTTGAAAACACAATGAATTTATTTCGACGTTTAGGCCGGGGACCAGCCTCTATCCAGAATGATTTTACAGGCACATGATCGTTCATCTGTACCCTTCGGATGGAACAGTTCTGCGACGCTGCGCAACAATTTGCAAAGCAGAAGTTGCGAACAGATTTAGCCAAGAGGTACCTGTATTCCCCCAGTTTAACAATATAATTTACATTTCATACCGTCAGAGAAAAGTGTAAAAAAAATAATTGCTCCAGAAACATAATTCTAAGGCGCGTGACTTCTCATCCAAGAAAGTGTGATGGCATACCGTACAACAAGGAGTTGTGTAATTTCCGCATGACTGACGTGCAGTACAACTCCACCAAGATGGCATCGTCAAGAGAATGCTGAGACAGTGCGAAGGGCATTTCCAGAAAGTGCAGTAGCAGACACACAGAATACATTCAGAAGTGTAATAGCGTAACCACAGGAATACAGACTTTCAAGAAGTAGATTCTTTAAATTATGGGGTTTTACGTGCCAAAACTAGTTTCTCATCATGAAGCACGCCCTAGTGGGGGACTCCGGAAATTTCGACCACCTGGGGTTCTTTAACGTGCACCTAAATCTAAGTACACGGGTGTTTTCGCATTTCGCCCCCATCGAAATGCGGCCGCCGGGGCCGGGCTTCGAATAAGTGGGGCATGGCCCAACCGTGGTGGGTGCACACACAAGAGTTACCGCATGCCTCGCGCGGTGCGTGACCTATGGTTTTGATTGACTGGCGAACTCGTGCCAACCTCGTACAATCGCGAAATCCCCCGGAGGTGAGCTCGGGAACATGGCGGCGGCAGCAGCAGCAGACTGTCATCGCATCCAGCGGCAGCAAGCGTCGATATAGCTGTCTGTACCCGTTCACCTACATGACCGACGTAGAGTTCCAGCGTCATTTTCGCCTTTCCAAAACGTTATTGCGCTGGCTGCGTGGCGAGTTAGGCGAAGACCCTCGCAGCAGCAGCAGACTGTCATCGCATCCAGCGGCAGCAAGCGTCAATATAGCTGTCTGTACCCGTTCACCTACATGACCGACGTAGAGTTCCAGCGTCATTTTCGCCTTTCCAAAACGTTATTGCGCTGGCTGCGTGGCGAGTTAGGCGAAGACCCTCGTCTGCGGAGACAGCGTGGCGGGCAAATTACGCTTTCCGAGCACAAATTGGTGGGACTGGGCTGTAGAGGAAGGGTTCGAGCGATCGCTTCGGCTCGCTCCGGCTTCATGCGCTGTGCGTCCACCGCGCACCAGCGGCAGGCCAGGTCCAGCGGCGTCATCAGAGTACTGGGGGCACCTGCAAGGACCTGGAATTCAACCGGGTCTAACCAACCTGCGAAGGCGAAGTTGTCATATTATATAGGAAGACTCCGATTTAACGCCGGGCTGCCTTCCGGTGCAAGAGGTGCCGAAATCAGTTGTGGCATTTACACGGTACCGCTGCACTGCACGGGCGAAGAGTCAAAGGAAGTTACTTCGCCAACACGGACCGCCTCGGCCGTCCGAACGTTCACCTCACCAGGTGGGAAGTGATTTGGGTCACGTCCTGCGTGAGCAAACGCGTAGACGTGTGGCTGTTGAAGGAGATGACCGGCGACTTTCGCCGACCGGTGCAACTGCGCCCGTGTGGTCGTGCGGGACGAGCTGCTGGCTCGACCTCCACTCGGTGGCCCCGGGGGGATAGTGCAAATTGACGAGTGCCTTCTTTGCGGTAAGCGAAAGTAAAATTGAAGCCGCCTGATGACGGGTGACACTGTTCTGCCAAGCCGCCAAAATTGCGACGGTGTTGCAGATCGTGGACAACGGGTCTTTGGCATGGCCTGCGCGACCATAGCGGAACTTCGACTTTTCGAGGTCGACCGACGAGACGCGGCGACGCTAGGCTCCATTATTGCAGCCAATGTTCAACCGGGGGCTATTATTTACAGTGACGAATACGCCGCATACAACTGTATCCCAAATTTAGTGGATGCTAACGGAGCAAGCCTCAATCTGCATTGGGAGACAGTCAACTACAGCGTGAACTTTGTGGACCATATTACGGGCGCTCACGCGCAAAGAACACAAGTTATTGTCAGGGCAGGGTAACTGGCGGGTAGATGGTAATTGCGCCGCTACTGAGGTCCCACATCACATGGATTTGGTGGCAGTCAATGAACGGCCACGTGCCCTGCGAAGACCCTTTCTTGCGTTTGTGAGAAGCCATGGATAGCTCGGGGATACTCAGTAAAAACACTCTTTCCTGCGGTTGTTAGAAGCCATCGCTCAACGCTACCCAGCATGAAGGTGCATCAAAAAAATAAAAGAAAATAAAGCGTAATATTCTGACCCTTTGCTTGTACGAGTGTTTCCCGCATTCCTGCGTGCTTACACGGTAAGCGCGCGGTAAACCACTTCTGCTCTAGCCGACGCTCACTTCGTCCTGCAGCATTGCATTAGCGCGAGCAACGATCGATCTGTTGAAAGCCATGTGTGAAAACCAGGCGCACACCAATCTGTGCTCGGAAATGCGAGCGCAGGCACTTAGCAAGCCATGCCAATCCAATCCAGAGGAAATAAGGTAGGGGGGGGGAGCGTTTCTCGCGGTATACCGCAAAACGCAATAAATTATAATTTAGTCTAAGACACATTCAGTGTGCATCTTCTACACTTTAAAATGCTTATAAACTCCATTAAAGTGACTAATAATAGTGTACTAAACGCATTTATTTTACAACTTGCTTCTACATGTAGTTCACTCGGTGGAACGACAAATAAGTGAAAGAAGGCACTGACCAAGCACGGACGGTATGATCACGTGAGTTCGAGTTTGTCGACCCCCCATAAGGCCATGCCCAAGGAATGATATCGACCCAGAGTGAACCTAGATAAAGCAATGAAACTGGAGGCATGCCCAGGGACAAACTTTGTCTTGGTAGCATTAGTTTTTTTTCATCTTGGGGGTGTCGCCAGAGCTCGTGAAGATCACGAGTTTCGCCAAACTCGACGCATCCTGCATAGCACCCCAGGACCTTATCTAGGAGTTGTTATGGAAGGCAAAGTGCCCCCAGCGTTGAATCCTGTTTTCTGCCTATGCTGTTTTGCTAGAATTTTTCGCTTATTTCGGGGACGCGCCGCTCCATTTGCCCCGGTGGTAGAAGCGGAGTCATCCAAATGCTAGAGTGAAATTGATGGCCACAAACGCCAGGAGTAAGCGAAATCTGCTCATGAATGATGAAGACACTAAGAACACCTTGCCGTACTCTCTTCGGACGACTATGTGTGTGATGAACGTAACTACGTAATTACTAAATTCCGGAACCCCTATGTTAGGACCATTGACAATTGAAACTATATTGCGCAACCTATGGCGATCCGCAAAACCCGCCAATGGCGAATAAATCAAGGGATCTTTTAGACATGAAATATTTACGAAAAGGGCTTAGATCTACATTACTGACATACCTTGCGCATACTTCCTCGCGACAACACTAGAAAATATAACGCGCACAAATTCCGAACATCTCTACATGCCACGATGACGTTGTGAATAAAATGGAGTAGATTTTCCCTTTGTAAGCCTTCATACAATGAAGTTTGCTTATACAGATCTCGCAATCGTATTCGGGAAAGCTAATGCGTGAATAGATTTAGCACTGCACACTCCGTAAAGCTACATAGGTTCAAGAATTTACCCGCAGCAACTAACGAGGCGCGCTGCCGAAACTTGCTTTCTCTGATGATGCAAAGTTTGCGCACAAAAGGAACAGAGAAAAATGACGAGAAGGCTTTACTGTAGTCACGCAAAGAATAAAGAAAAAGCACATAGCGACACCACTTGTAAACTTAAAACACAGATTTTTATTACGTCGGGACGGTCGCATTTGCGTCCACTCCTTCCGTCTACATTTGCACTTTTTCCTTCTTGCGTATTTCCGTTTCTGTTCCCGTGAATTGTAGCGCGAGTACCAATGGCGGATAAATCAAGGAGGGATCTTTTAGGCATGAAAGGCCCTCTGGGCTGCACTTCTCCGCGATAAGGTAGCCTCGCCACCTACAGGATTATCTGACTATTATCTGACTAAGTTATGCCGGATGCTCGGTTGCCATAGTCCGAAGTTCGAATCCTGATATGAAAAAATATATATTTTTTTTTAATCTGAGGATGGTAAGCTTGAATTTCATCTTCTCCAGTGCACTACATCTCCAGGCTTGGAGTGGCGCCTGACACCGGCAAAAGATGTCGAGAGCGAGTGGGGCTATACTAATCCAGGTACAACCAAATTAGGAAGACCCACTAAGCTTCAACAAGACACTCCCTCACCAGAACAGGAATTGGCCTCCCTGGTGCAGTATTCGGCCACTCCTTCCCTAAATTACTCATTCAGTTACCCAATGGCCCTCATTCCTCAGCAGCTGCGGAGAACCTGACCAAAGCAGCGGTCAGACCTGTAACGCAGCAGAGCGTGCTAAGAATATCTGGACCTGGACAGGCCCCAATAGAAACTGATCCTGGCAACCTTTAACACCCGAGCTCTTTCGAGTGAGGCTAGCTTAGCAGGACTCTTTGAGGAACTATCAGACATTGTTTGAGATATCATTGGCCTTAGTGAGATTAGAAGAACTGGTGAGGCTTGTACAGTGCTCAATAAAGGCCATGTCCTCTGTTATAGAGATCTCCCAGATAAGAAGCAATGCGGGTAGGATTCCTAATCCATGAGGATATAGCGGGCAACATTGACGAATGCTACACCGTTACTAAGAGGTAGCAGTAGTCGTAATCAAACTTAATCGGAGGTATAGAATGAAGGTAGCACGAGCCTACGCTGCAACCTCCAGTCATCATCATGAAGTAGATCAGTTTTATGAAGATGGTGAATTAGCGATGAGAAAAATGCAAACTCAGTACACTGTAGTAATAGGCGACTTCAATGCAAAAGTGGGGAAAAAGCAAGCTGGTCAACAAGCAATTGGCAACTAGGGCATCGGTTCCAGGAACGCTAGAGGGGAGATGCTGGTAGAATTCGCAGAAAGGAATAAGCTGTGAATAATGGACACCTTCTTCAGGTAGTATAGCAACAGAAAGTGGACCTGGAAAAGCCCTAGTACTTCATACTTTCTGCCGATCCCAGCGTAGTGCAGGATGTAAAAGTGCTAGGTAGGGTGCAGGTAAGTTAAGGTAAGGGTGTTAGGTAAGTGCAGTGATTATAGGTTAGTGAGGGCGAGGATTCACCTTAGTTCAAAGAGAGAAAGTAAAATTGGTCAAGGAGAGACAGGCTAACCAAAATGCGGTAAACTCATACAAATTCAGGCTGGTACCTACAAACAAATATGCGACCTTAGAACAAAGAGATGAAAGGGACATAGAGGTAATGAATGAAACCGCAACTAGGCTGGCTTCAGAGGCAATAATTGAAGTGGGAGGTAAGGCAGCAAGGCTACCAGTAGGCAAGCTCTCCCAAGTAACAAAGGACCTAATAAAGAAACGACAAAGAATGAAAGTGTCCAACTCAAGAGATACGATGGAATTCGCGGAGCTTTCAAAACTGATCAACAAGGCGAAAATAAGGGGTATTCGAAACTATAACGTGAGAAAGACGGAAGAAGCCGTAAAAAATGGACGCAGCCTGAAATCAATGAGAAAGAAACTTGGCATAGGACAAACCAAGATGTATGCACTGAAAGATAAGCAGGGTAATATCATCAGCAATCTCAAAGGTATAATAAAAGCAGCGGAAGAATTCTATAGTGACCTGCACAGTGCCCAGAGGACTCAGGAGTACTCTACTCGAAATAATAATGAACAGAATACAGAAACTCCTCCTATAACTAGCGATGACGTCAGAAGGGCCTTGCAAGACATGAAACGAGGAAGTGCGGTAGGAGAAGATGGAATAACAGTCGATTTAATCAAAGGTGGAGGAGACATAATGCTTTAATAACTGGCGGCGCTCTATACGAAGTGCCTATTGGCTTCAAGGGTCCCAGAAAACTGGAAGAATGCAAACATTATACTAATCTACAAAAAGGGAAACGTTAAAGAATTGAAACATTAATAGCCTGTAAGCTTATTTCCAGTACTTTATAAAATATTCACGAAGATAATTTGCAATAGAATAAGGGCAACGCTGGACTTTATTCAACCAAGGAAACAGGCTGGCTTCAGGAAGGCATACTCTACAATGGATCACATCCATGCCATTAATCAGGTAATCGAGAAATCCGCAGAGTACAATCAACCTCTCTAGATGGCTTTTATAGGTTACGAAAAGGCATTTGATTCAGTACAGATGACAGCAGTCATAGAGGCATTACATAATCAAAGGGTACAGGCCGCTTACATAAATATCTTGGAAAGTATCTACAAGATTCCATAGCTACCTTAATTCCAGACAAGAAAAGTAGGAGGATACCTATAAAGAAAGAGGTCAGACAAGGAGACATAATCTCTCTAATGTTATTCACTGCTTGCTTGGAAGAAGTATTCAAGCTATTAAACTGGAAAGGCTTAGGAGTAACGATCGACGGCGAATATTTCAGCAACCATTTCTTGGCAGATGACGTTGTCCTGTTCAGCAACATTGGGGCCGAGCTACAACAAATGATTGAGGACCTTAACAGAGATAGTGTAACAGTAAGGTTGAAGACAAATATGCAGAAGACAAAGATAGTGCTCAATAGCCTGGCAAGGGAACAAGAGTTCGGGATCGCCAGTCGACCTCTAAAGTCTGTGAAGGAGTACGGTTACTTAGGCCAATTAGTCATAGGGAACCCTGATCCTGAGAAGGAAATTCACAGAAGAATAAAAATGGGCTGGAGCGCACATGACCGGCATTGTCAGCTCTTGAGTGGAAGCTTACCATTATCATTGAAAAGCAAGGTCTACAATCAGTACATTCTACCGGTGCTGACATATGGGGCAGAAACTTGGAGACTGACAAAGAAGCTCGAAAATAAGTTAAGGACCGCGCAAAGAACGATGGAACGAAGAACGCTAGGCATAACGTTAAGAAACAGAAAGAGAGCGGTTTGGATCAGATAGCAAACGGTTATAGCCGATATTCTAATCGACATTAAGAGAAAAAAATGGGGCTGGGCTGGTCATGTAGTTCGCATATTATATAACCGGTGGACAATTGGGGTTACAAAATGGATGCCAAGAGAAGGTAACGCAGTTGAGGACGGCAGAAGACTAGGTGGGGCGATGAAATTAGGAAATTCACGGGCGCTAGTTGGAATCGGTTGACGCAGGAAAAGGGTAATTGGAGATCGCAGGGAAGGGCCTTCGTCCTGCAGTGGACATAAAATAGGCTGATGATTATGATGAAGTAACTGTCGCGAGAAATAACGCGAAGAGGAAGAACGCCACACCCTCCTTCTTTCAGAGTAAGTTAACGGTAAATACAACTCGAAGTATCCCAGTGCAAGCCCAACAAGCCCACCGAGAATTTGAATTATGTGAACAAACAGACATCCGTGCACTTCATCAGAGGTCTTTCTCACGTCCGATGGTCTGTGCGATGGCTCCGGGTGTCCCTGAATAGCGCTGCCCCTTGAAGTTCCTTATTCTTTGTCAGAGTGATCACGACGCCAACTGGAGATTCATACACAAAGGTAGCAAGCCAAGCCCATCATCACATTCTGCACACTTATTCCCATTGCTGCACCTCGCTCATGCGATGAATAAATGAACGTTTCTTTTTCATAGGAGAGCTAAAGGCTTCCTGGCTGCCGGCCAGCTTTTTTCATAGCCTGGACCTTAGGGAGCGGCGTATTCCACGCTTGAAAATGTCTATAACCCGAATTTATATGCCTGACCGCTAACACAAACATATCAAGAAGGGATAGTCCACAATGAATAGAAGTCATCCCACTTGCCGAGTCTCGCAAGTCTCCATTGGGCACAACATCATATTATCCAGTCACACTGGCCAGCAGAGTTCGGAAAATGATGAAAGATTGTCATGACAGGCCTAGAATGGTATCTACAGTGCAACATATATCCAGAGGTTTTAGATGGTCTGCAATACAGTCGGTTGTGAAATTACCGACCGCATCATCTTGTGACGTTTTCGCGAAGACGTATGTAAATTACGTAGATCTAAATCGACCTTATGACGTAATATATCTTGAGACGCCTGTACAAAACTGGAATAACAGGACTCACAGAGGCACTATTTCTAGACGTGTGGAGTACATGAGAACGTTATTCATCAGGTCACATTGAACGCCTTGATAGATGGAGAAATTGGAGGCCCAGTGTTCGGCTGGATGCGCAGCTATCTGTGGGAAAGATCATTTTATTGCGATAGCAGTTATATGGATACTCTAGGCATGTTCACGCATCGGCACCGCCATCGCCGCCACCACCACCGTCGTCCTGCTGTCGCACGATTCAACGGCGCACGTGTGGGCTTCACGCGGGGGCTGAGGCGGCTTCTAGAGACGCGAGTGACCCGCAGTGGGTTTGGATGCGAAAACGACGAAGCGAAGTGGACGCAAAGTCACGCTCTGCTCAGTAGGCTCTCCAATGGAGCTAAGGCAGCGTTCTGCTGCTGGCGTAAGCGTTGTGCGCGCACACACCAGCGTTCCTGTTGAGCGACTGTGTGTATATCACAGCGTGGTGCGTACACTGGCGTCAGCGGAACGGACAGCGAACGTCAAGGCAAGAGAGAGAGAGTAAAACTTTATTAAATGTAAATAAAACAAGGCACGATGGTTGGAGCCCCTATTCCAGGGCCCCACTGGCACGAGCGGCTCGCTGGGCTTGGTCCAGAAGAGCCAACTGGCTCTCCCGACCCTCGTCCGCAAGCCATGCCTCCCACTGCCTATTCCTCATTAGTGGATGTTCGTGTAATATGGGACTGTCTATGTGCGGAGGCTGCCTTGGACACTCTCATGTGATGTGTTTTAGTGTGGGTGTGTCTGTGCACCACGGGCACTCGTCAGTGAACCTCGTGGGGTGTATTCTGTGTAGGTGGTGCAGGTTGGGGTATGTATTCGTCTGAATACGACGCCAGTCCCTCTCCTGTTGGCTGTTTAAATCGGAGTGAGGATGTCCAAAACGTCTCCGCTCCTGCCTTTGCTGTAGGAGGATGTCACGAGAATTCGGTGGAAGGTCATCGCTAGGCCATGCCGTTGCTCGGACGTTCAAACCTCGAGCAATACGGTCTGCCCTAGCGTTTCCTGCCAGTCGCTCGTGTGCCGGACACCAGACGATAATGTGGTGCCCCTCTAGTTGAGTGCCTAAAATTTTGATTATTGATTTGGGTGCCGTTCCTTGTAAAAACAGGCGGCAAGCCGCTTGTGAGTCGGATAATATGACAGCCGAATTGGTTTGGCGCTCGGCGTCCTGAATGGCCAAGGCGATGGCTGCAGCCTCTGCCACGCATGCCGAGGCGGTTGTGAAGGATGCCGTTGTTATGTTGTTGTTGCATGTAGAAACTATGGTGAAAGTGTCTGAGCTGGCTCGACTGGCATCCGTATAATACACCCCCGGTCCCATGCCGAAACGTTTGTGAAGGGTCTTTGCCCTTGCTCTGCGTCGTCCGGGATGGTACTTGGGGTGCATGTTTTTGGGAATTGGGGCCACCGCGATGTGCGATCGAACATTGCGGTCTATCTGTGCCGTTTCCTATCCGCAATACTGGGGTCTCAGGGGAAAGCCTAACCTCGCCAATACTTCCCTGCCCTGAGTTGAAGAACAAAGTCGTTCTTTCTGGGCATATAACGTCGCGACTGCGTACTCGTCAAAAGTATTGTGCAGGCCCAGTCCCTCGAATCTCTCTGTGCTAGCGCATTCGGGAAGACCAAGGGCGGCTTTGAAGGCTTTTCTTATTATTGCGTTTGCCTGTTTAATCTCTTGGTTTGTCAAGGCCTGATAGGGAAGGGCGTATGTGAGTCGGCTAATTACAAATGCGTGAACCAGGCTGATGGTCTCTCCCTCAGTTAGGCTGTCTCTGCTTCTTGCCACTCTCCTTATCATTCTGGCCACGTTTCCTGTGACCGCCTTTAGTTTTTGTAGGGTGTGAGATGTTCCAGCATTCTGCTGTATCCACATCCCCAATATTTTGAGTGTCTCCACTTCACGAATTGGCGCCCCGTCGAGAGTCAGAGTGAGCGGCACCCAGTCCTTCTTTCTTGCGTATTTCGCACGCACCCGAATGAATTCCGATTTTTCGGGTGCGCATGCCATGTCCGCCGCCCTCGCGTATTCCACGACTGCGTCTATGGCCTTTTGGAGGGTTTCTTGTTTGTCCCCGTAGGACCCCTGGTGAGCCCAGAACGTGATATCATCGGCATATATCGCACAACCGAGATTCGGGCGTTTATCTAGCTCCAGGGCTAGCTTTCTCATCCCTACATTGAAAAGCAGTGGAGAGAGAATAGCTCCCTGAGGGGTACCTCTGTCGGGACAGTTGAAGGTGTCGGACCTCGTGGAGCCTAATCCGATTGTGGCCGGGCGGTGGCTGAGGAACGAGCGCACGTAGTTATAAATTCGCGTTCCGCAGTTCACCGCTTCCAGTCCCTCCAGAATAGCGTGGTGGGAGATGCTGTCGAAGGCCTTTTTGATGTCCAATGCCAGTACAAATTTATCTTCCGACCCTCTGTTGGGGTGCAGGACCTCGTGTTTTAGTAGTGGAAAAACGTCCTGCGCTGACACGTGGGGTCGGAAACCGAACATGTTGGAGGGGAACATGTTGTTTAGCTCTATGTGGTTCGAGAGCCGGACCTGCACAACCTTTTCAAAGAGTTTCCCCGCGCACGACGTTAGGGAGATGGGTCGAAGGTTGTTGATGTTACGAGGCTTACCTGGTTTTGGAATAAGAATAATTTTTGCTTCCTTCCATTCTTTTGGAAGGACGCCGTCCTCTGCCCAGACCGTGTCGTTAAAGAATTTGGTCAAGCTCTTTAGCGTGTCGTCACTTAGATTGCGAATCATTGCGTTCGTGACCTGATCTACCCCTGGGGTCGTGTTTTTTTTGAAGGAGTGTGCCGCTGCGTAAACCTCTTCAAAGGTTATGGGGGCGTCCAGTTCCGGTTGGTCCTGACCTTCGTAAACGGGTTTAGTGGATTGCCCGGTAGGTACAGTTCCTACGTATATCTCTTTAATTTTGTCTATCATGTCAGCTTCCCGACCTTCAAACTCGTTTTCAAGCAGCTTGAGTGTTCGATTCGCGACTTTTTTTGTTCCTCCCGGGTCAATCATACTTCGAAGAATGCGCCATGTTTTCTTTGTAGTCAACGTGCCCCGAAGCGAGTCACTGAACTGACGCCAATTGCTGTCGCTTAACTTTTGTGCGTATTCGTTAGCTTCCTGCGCTAGCTGAGCTATTCGTATCCAGAGTTTGCGATTAAGCTTCTTCCTTTTCCACCTTTTTGTGAGGCCTCTCCGGGCTTCCCAGAGATGCAAGAGGTGACGGTCCACGGCTGGAGCCTCCGTTGTCGTTTCAATTGTTTTTGTGACCCTAGAGTGAATAACTCGGATCCGCTCGGCCCATTCTCTTACGTCTGTTATGCTGCCGATTGTTTTCTGTTTTTCCCGAAATTTGGTCCAGTCGGATAGCCTTGCCTTGCCAATAGCTCTTCGAATCCTGGCTGCATTAACCGATATGCTTAAGATATAGTGATCGCTTCCTAGGTTTTCACCTAGGTTCGTCCATCGCGTCTCACTTTCGTTGTTGGTGAACGTGAGGTCGGGGGAAGTGTCGTGGGACACGCTGTTCCCGATTCGCGTTGGGAGATCCGGTTGAGTTAGCTGGAAAAGACCTGATGAGCGCTGCCAGCGGCGTTGCAGGCGTCGCAACTCAATAGTGCATGAGATGAGACAGTTCGTCAGCACCCAATGAAAGGATTAGATAGATTTGCCTTGACGTAAGGTCAATGCGTACGTTACGTCAAGGCAAATCTATCTAATCCTTTCATTGGGAGCTGACGAACTGTCTCATCTCATGCACTATTGAGTTGCGACGCCTGCAGCGCCGCTGGCAGCGCTCATCAGGTCAGTGTTGCAAGACGCATTTTTGACGCAAGACGCATTTTTTTTTTCATCTCCCCGCAACGCGGAGCGCTGCGGGGAGATGAAAAAAAAAAAGCTGATAGCGAAGAGAGGGGGAGGGAAGTGGAGGAGGAATTTACAGTGAAAGCATGAGGTGGAAAGTGGAGGAGGAGCGGAGGGGAAACGGCCTGCGTATGCGCTGAGTTGCCGGCGGCCAGGGCATTCGCAGCCGCGTAGGCGATGTCATTTGCGCTTCCAAAGGGGGAGGGAGGGGGGCGTGAGGTGGGGAGGGCTAGGTTCGTCTGTGGCGTCAGATCCTGAGGTCAGCCCGCGGTACCAGCGTGTGTGACAAGGACCACTGCTTCCACAAAGGGTGATGGCAACCGGCTACGAGTAAGGCTCGATGTGACGCTCCCTCGGGTGTTGTCGCCGCTGAGACTGGTGGCACGATTTCCGCGCGACGAAGAGCCGTTGCCGTCGTTGGAGGAACGAAAGCGCGAGAAGAAAAGCGTGGTGCCACGCAAAACGGGCTTTGCGGCGACGATGGCTACGATATGGCGCCAGAATAGCGCGCATCGCCTGTATGGAAACAAAGCGCTGCATGAGCGGAGGTCCGTCTGCGGCGGCTGCTCTGAATCATGCCCGCGCGTCAACCACGCGCTGCCTCTCGCCATCTCCCGATTAGCGAGGCAGTCGCGCCACAATTCCCTCCGTTTGCAATGTGCCACACAAGAGAGATTGTCCGCACCAGTCACGCTACTCACAGCGTTCTCTTCCTAATATAAACCGTGTACATATGTAACCATAAGACAAAATATTGGCCCGGGAAATGAAATCGCATATAGGGATGCGCTCAAATTTCGCGTTAGGGAATATGTAACCGTTGGTTATTTTTTTTGTTTTTGTCCCGACTGAAAATGTACCAATTTCTCACCACACTTCCCCTGGTATACCTCGCATGGGGGTGCTGAGCTCTGTACGCTTTTCAACATCACGTTCATTCGCCTCTTGAAATCGCTAGTGCTGGATGTAACAGCCGCCAATATATGCAGACATCTGCATATGAGAATCAGGTTCAACACGCCTGAAGATTCGGGCGGGACTTCAAAAGGTCGCAACAGAAAGATATCGATGTATGCCTACACAAACGAGGCCTGCAGCCTTCATAAAAAAATGGGCTCTTTGGCTGCGTTCACCCGTAAATCGATGGCACCGTACGCCCTTCGGATCACGCCCAAACGATCTCATTCAAAAGGACGCGCCTATTTTTCGGAAGCATCATCGACCGTGACCTATCCTGGAGCCCTCACATATCATTGATAAGAAAAGAGAAACGACTGACGGCGATTGTTCGTCTTTTAGCATTTCTCGGTGAAAAGCTCAGGGATGCATCAGTGCAATCGATGTCGCAACTGCACAATGCAAATTTTCTGAAATTCCTGAGGTGCTAGGAAATACTTGGGCGACGAGTACCTGCGCACTTCAGAGCGTCCAAGTCCAAACATTTCGGACTTAACTTGGACTGCCAGTCATCATTAGACGAAAATTGTCAATGAGAAAATTTTACAGCAACATGAAAAACTCCCGATGCAGCTTTCTGTTGCTCAATACGTACTGCATAAAAGTGTTTTTTTTTTTTCGAGAGTGAAAGAAGCCCACGAACGCATGCAAAGTGCCTCGCGCGGCTATTCTGCGTGCATTTGCGGACTACCTTTATGCTCGAAAAAAAGAAAACACTTTTATGCAGCACGTATTGAGCAACAGAAAGCTGCATAGGGAGTTTTCCATGTTGCTCTGCAATTTTGTCATTGACAGTTTTCGTCTAATTATAATATTTGAGAAGTTGATTAATAATTAAGAGCATATCAATGGGGGCGAAATGGGAAAACACCTGTGTACTTAGATTTTGGTTCATGTTAAAGAACCCCAGGTAGTCCAAATTTCAGGAGTCTTTCACTACGTCGTGCCTCGTAATCAGGAAGTGGTTCTGGCACGTAAAACACCATAATAGGTAATTATTACTTAAGGCTAATTATCTAATTAGGCGGAATGAAAAAAATAATCTGAGCATCTCCAAGCGACGGCAAACAACATTACCTTTGTTCTGTCGAGCTACGTGGAATTCGCGCATTTTTAAACTCTGTCTAAAGTCAGTTGGGACCCCCTGCATATCAGTTGTTTTTTAAGAGTTAACCGAATATTGAAAAAAAAACTAAGAAAATTGCCTGCGGCATGGAGCAGAAATTTGCCCACTGAGCTTCATTATTCAACATACGGATATTTGCACAAGTCAGGTTGCATAATTGATGAATTACCAACATTTCATTAAGTAACTTTCTAACTAATTAATTTAGGGCAAATATTGCAAATCCCGAATTCAAGCCAGTGACTTTCAAGGCACGTCCGATTGTAACGATTTCTGGAAGTTTCGCCAGTTTTTGAGACACGTGCCATTGATTTTCACGTGAAGATGCACTGTTTTTTACTTACTTTTTTAACAGAACGTTTTCGTGCGTACTTCACTGTACATTTTTCAGAACCGTAACCATATTCGTGCACTTAAGAAAACTGCACGAATATGGATTTCGATATTTAGTGCAAATAATAACGCCCGATTTTTAAAGTAAACCAGCTCGGGAAAAATAATTGTGATTGTGCTTCGGGCCACAGACGACTTCTGGAAATTCGCTTAATCAGGACTTTCGATGCGCGCATGCGTGCATAATATCATGCTATGCGCATGTGGGCATCGAATCTCTTGAGAAAGTTGACTAAAAGAGTTGTGATGGATTCCGATAATTTAAAAAAATAGGGATGCTTTGCAAGGTTGGAGAAATCGGTATTTGGCAGAGGCGCAAGGAGAAAACAGGCATAAGGAGGTTCGTTCTTATACAGGAGTGCCGAGTAGTTCGCAGAAGTATTGGGACAGCCGAAAAAGAGAGGTGAGAGGTGGTGATACAGGGCGCCTGCTCATGACGCGTCCACAAAACCTTGAAAAGCGTGCCGACTTGCAGAACAAAGTTCCCGTTTCCCGGATTGGCACACACGCCCCTGTAGAAGATCCAGGGAGTCATTACTCCCCCCCCCAACCAGCCAAGCCTCTTCGGCGTTAAAATACAGCCAAGCCACATAAAGACAATGCGACAGGAGAAGCTAGCTTTACAAGGATGGCTAACGAAGGCAGCTCTTGCCGGTTAGGTAGGGCGATCGGCACAGCCGTCGGCGTGGCGTTGCTAGCACGCAGTCGTTGTTGTCAGCGGCAAAAAACACCCACGACCCTGAAGGCGTCCTTCTTCCGTACGCGAGGAGCAGTGCCGCTTGTCCCCGACTTGCTCCGAAGGATGGGGTTGGCCGTGTTTTCTCCCGGAAGCAGTGGGACGGCGCTGGCATGCACGCGGCCGGTCCGGCCAGGGGACCCCCACTTGAGCTGCGCGTACTTAGCGCCGGCGCCATCACGTCGGGCACCCAGGGCCACCGCCAATCGATGGCCTGTCCGGCTTACTCCGCGCGCTCCTCTTGGTCAACTCTTCGCCCGGGAGAGTGGGCGGGTGGAGGCTCTCATCCCGGCGCTCGTTTCCTCGTTTCTTCTTCGCTGGCGACAGCTTCTTAGCGTGGCTCAACGGAAGGGGGCATCGCGTGTCCCGCCGGCGCATCCTCTCCCTCGGGCCGCTCGCTCGCCCCTCGGAGGAGCAGCGCTTCCGCACCGCGGCGGCGAAGGACGCTCTGTTGCGGGCCCGTGCAGCAGCAGAGGCTCCCGTTACTCGTGTTGTGTGTGCGTGTGCCAGCGCTGGGCATGCAGACAACGAGACACACGAGACCCGCGGCCGCTCATTGTTCGGCTGCGGATGCTCGCTCAGCCGCGTCCAGCCGTGTTCGCGGAAGCTGCCGCGAAAGCCAATCTCTGTCAGCTCGGGTGTAGCCTCAGCCTTTTTGTACATACGTTAGGCGGTGGACACTTCCATTGCGCTTTATCCGTTTAGTTTGCCATCGCTCGAGTTTCCTTCCATTTTCGCACAACTTGGACACAGATGTTCCAGCTAGCAACGACGCCGATATGTCGGACGGCGAATGTGCCGTGCTCGTAATTTTTTTTTTTGTCGAGCTTCATCGAATGAATTAACATAAAGAGAACAAAAGAACACCAAACAAAAAGGCGGACAGCACAAGTGTTGGCTAAGCGTTCCACATCCGCATCGTCCCTCGTTCAGCTTTTCATCATTTATGTTAATTTTTCCCTAACCAGTCAGCCCAACTGCACCCGCTGTTTAGGTTCACTGGATCTGCGAGAATTTTAAAGCGCAATGCACCAGCGCGCACAAATGGCGGAAACTTACCTTTTGTTCGGGCAAGACTAATGGAGACTCGTGTTCCACGACGTGCACGGCCCAAAAACTAGCATTTCTCTATTCAATAGGTCATAACACGAATCCTATCCCTTGCCCCCTTGTCCAGGGCGAGATTACCCGAAAATATTTTTTTGTGATACACATATATCCGCGTTGCGGTGTACGGTGCCACCGTTCCGTTTTCCGCGAATTCGGAGAACATGTACCATCACGCCGAAATGAAGGCGAAAGCGAGAAGACAAAATATAAGGCGAATTTTTTTTTCCACATTCGTTAGGGTGCGTGAAACTGGTGTGATTTATCAACAAGCCCTTAGTATTGGCACTAGAGTGCACTTAGCGCCCACTTACTTCGCGTTAACGTATCCTGATTTCGAGTGGTTATGTGTAAGACTTGTTCTGGAGCGCACGCGTATATATGCGTGTGTTTTCGTTTGCATTTCCTTCTGACGGGATTCTGGCATACAAACTGCCAAAGTATAAAGAATAAGGGAGCTCCCCCGCACCAGAATGCATGTATAAGACCCAAAAGACACCCAGAGATGCACATAGTTCCCCCATCCTGCATTGCTTCTCTAGAACCCTGTATGTGTACCAGATAACTGCTTTCACTCGTTCGCTAGGCTGTTAGCGCCGCGATGTTATTGACAAGGAGACGGTCAGCAGGCGTGCAATCTTGGCTGATGTGTTTCGCAGGCGATGGTGAAGGATGTGACCTGCCTGGACACGCAGTACTGGGTACTGCTGGACCTTCCCCGTCAGGAGAAGCAGGAACAGGTGAACGCGTACGTGCTGCGCGCCTGCGCCACGCTCGAGAAGGCGTCCGAGTCGAGGACGCAAGACGCCGCCGCCAGGGCCACCGCAGACGAGGAGGCCCGTGAACGCAAACAGAGGCTCGACGGTGAGTGGCGTGAAGTCTGAGACTGAGTCCGGAACACTAGGCACTCAACAATACTACAGTTCGAGCCAGTTTAAGCCACTTCGCTGCTAGCGCCACCCAATGATTCCTATACGAATCCGGAACTGGCATAATATAACGATTCTCCTGATTCGATTCTGTTTCGTTCTTGTACGCCGCAGTGACTGGCCAATCCTAACGGCAATATGAAACGGGGTGTCGCTCAATCCAACAAGAAACTAGGGCGAAAAGAATCTGTTTGGAACATAAGTGAAATAGAATCGTTGCATTACATCGGTCATGCACGACCTTCCTCGAAAGTGCAGGGACTGCTGCGAAAAACTAGATGCATATGCTATGCCTTCACTTGTTCAAAACGAACTATTTCATGTAAGCACCAGATGTATGCTGCTAGAGGTTAAGCGCAGCACCTCAAAATCAGGTGAATCGAATGGTATATCAGAGGAACAGTTGGCAGACAAACGCATGGCATGATAAATGTCGAAAGTAGTGACTCGCGGAGAGCCAACCACCGATGCTTTACCGATTCACCGATTCCACAGAACGGTGCAAGCGATCACCACTGCAAACACACCTACAGCTTCTCGCGTCAAGGTCGGATCGCACTAGTGCAAAGCATGGACGCATCGATGGTTTTCCTGCAGACTAACGTAACCTCAATATCAGTATCACATTGTCAGAAAATAGGCAAACATCCACGCCTTCTGCGTTGCGAAACTACACGAGGGAGAGAAAAAAATAAATACAGATTGTAACGCCTACATTGTTTCACCAAATTTTGTACACAGTGGTTTGAGGGTTGTCATACGTTTGTTCCTACGTGTACACGTCTTTCACCGTTTAAACAAGATGACACACCAGGTTGCGCAATTCAGCATTCTTAGAAACCTGAGTTCTAATCAGCTAGGCAGTGTTGCATTTGGAGACGATCCCACCGCTGTCAACCAGTTTTTGGACCTTGCCGTTGTGTGCGGGAGTTGGCCGAGGTTGAGGAGGACTTTGAGATGAAAACTGGAGGTTTATTTACATTATTTACAGTGAGAGTACAAAGAAATTAACAGTCATAAAGTCATTACGGGCCGGCAGCAACTCGTATGCTGCGGCCCGTGGCAAGAAGCTCGGAAGAGATCAATGAAGGAATGCTCTAGAAATGCTCCCGGTCTCTGGCTTTTAAGCCCTTCGGTGTCTCGAAGTCACGTCACGTTCGGCCAATCGGCGAGCCCGCTCAGGTGTCGTCATTTTCGGCCAGTGGTAGGCGCCCGTGCGATTGTGTCACACCCGGCGCACAGGGTCGCTCCTTGGGCCCCAATTGTCCGAGGGCTTACTTCTCTCTGCGGTATCGCCTTCCCGGTCTGCAACGGCCTTCACAAAGGCGGATGGGGGGATTGCTGCCAGGGCTTCACGGTGCATTACAACCGTCTAGCCTCGGGACCCACGTTACCTGGAACAGTGCCAGGCTCTCGCTACACTTTCGGGAAGAGTCAAGCAGTGAATAGCTACACTTGCGGCACACGAGGTGGGGGGCGCCAACTCGTTTGCACGTGCCGCGCCTCGGGAACGGGGTAGATCCGCTTCTGCTCTCCTTACTTAATTAGGTGTGCCGCGATTCGATGTGGTCTGGTGAACTCGAAGTAGGCTCAAGAAAAGGTCCCGTATCTAACAGCAGCTATACTTTTTGAAAAAATTGGGATTATGTGAACTGAAATCCGATGGTTTCCTGGGCATAGGGGGAAAGTGGACGAGACTCAGGTAAACCTCAATGAGGTTGCTCAAGACCTGGCACGAGGACTTGCTAACCGTGACAGTCACAACTGAGCCGTTCACCATCAAGCCAGGGAATCTAGAGATCATTTAATAACTCACAATGACATTACCAAACATAATTATTTAGGACGCAGGCAATTCCCATTGCCACATTCAAAATTGAACAGGGCTCAGGCAGTCTCCCTGCGCTTATTGCAGACAGGTACATATCCCACGCCATACCACATTAATAAAATATATCGACCTCGTTGAAGAATGGACCCACTGGGAAAAAAGCATTCAAGGCCCATTGTTTCAAGACCAACTAAGGGCCGTCCAGAGGGCTCATGATGTCGCTGAAGGGCTTGGCCTGACAGTGCCAACGTGGAGCCTTGGCTTAAAAAGTCGCGCCTCCGGACCTCAATTGAATAAAAGTTTTAACACACACATACACGCGCGCGCGCGCGCGCGCGCTCGCACACGCACGCACGCACACGCACACACACACACACACACACACACACACACACACACACATGCGCGCACACACATGCGCACGCACACACGCACGCACGCACGCACGTTACCTAGCTTTTTTTTCGCTGTCTTATTTCTATGTTTAAGTAGCCGTAAATGAAGCAGTCGCCCTCGAGGACGTCTGAATAAATTCGTTTACGAGACGTGGAAAAATGTGTCTCGATCTGTGAAAACCAAAAAAAAGGTGAAGAGCATTTTGGTAGTTGTTGTAGTAGCAATTGATTGTTTATTAAAACAAACACACACACTAAAAAAAATAAGAAGGAAAGGAAATTATTGGTGACCACACCGTAACTGTGTAGCGCAGTCTGCTGACAGTTGAACGAAGGTCAGCAGTGGGATGATGTGGGTAATTGAATAAAATGACAGGGAGAGAGGATGGCTGTGAGAATAGATTAAAGAAGGCAACTATTTATTAGATATACAACAGAGCGACTAGATCAAGGTTTATCCGTAGTTTGCTTGTGGAGTGCCTTCCTCAAAAGAGTCTGTAACCCGGTCCGAAACAGCGGCCCTATTAGGTCACGTAATGCAGCCAGGCAGAGGCTCTACTCCTCGAGGAAGCCACACAGTGTGTTTGTGAGCTGCCTTTCGCGCGTACATACGCGTTACAACATACAAATCAACCCGACCCAGGTCGGTTCGTATATTATAACCCGTGATTGTTTTCGGTCGAGCTTCCACCTCTTGCAGGCAAATAACGTCAGGAGGGATTAACGCCACCTGTGTGTAAAGTGAGAGTGCCGCGTCTTTGTTATGTAAGGTCCTGCAATTCCAGGACCAGATCGTGACGCCCTCTCTGTCCGTTTGGAGCTTACGGACCATGTTCGGACGCTGGAGTTATGGTACTGTCTAGGTCGGAGGTCAGAATATTGATTTCCTCCGTTGTGCGTGTGTGTGTGTGTGTGTGTGTGTGTGTGTGTGTGTGTGTGTGTGTCTGTGTGCGTGCATGTGTGCGTGCGTGTGTGTGTGTCTGTGTGTGTGTGTGTGCGTGTGTGCGTGCGTGCGTGCGTGCGTGTGTGTGTAAAATAACAAGACGCGAGAGCGGCTGCAGGCTGAGCAGGAGACGGCCTGGCGGAGCACTCAAACTTTGCATGTCACACGGATGACCCCACATGACGGTGCCACGATATCTCCTCGCCCCCAATACATCTCTTTAATCTTCTCTATCTACCGTTACCGCTGCCTATGCCTGTAATGAATCTGGTCGTATCAGTCTTTTCCCTACTGCGTTTCCACTAATACTCTAAACGTTTCTTGCTTATCTCGACTGCTGACTGGCTGATACCTTCCCTCTACTTTAAACCCAAGCTCTACTGGCAGTTGTACGTTATACGTACAACTGCCAGAAGAGCTTGGGTTTGCCAGAGAGCTTGCCAGAAGAGCTCGCTGGGTGAATCCCTTCGCATCCCATTAGGATGTGCTAAGTTGTCCAGATTTTTGCTGCAGCATACACATGCCTCATCAAATTGTGAATATATGCAAATATTTTCTGAATATTGAATACTTTCCTTAGGCAACCAGCTCGAGCGTCAAATAGCAAGGCACTGTAATTTGTGCTAGCGTACAAATTTTCCATTCTATTTTTTTTTCTTCTTATTCTTGTAAATTTCCATGGTACCTTTTGTTTCCATTCTTTGCATCCATTTCGTTGTCTCTGTTCCTCTCACTTTCTTTCTGATGACTCCTGGTTGGCTACTTAAACTTTCAATTACCCTCTGCTTGGTTGCCAACTTTGTTGACCTCTTTCTCCATTCTGTGTCCACGCTTTTTAGTTGCAGATACTTGTGCACTTCAGCCGCCAATTCATTTTGATCCATGCTACTGAGTTTTTCTTCAAAACTAATTTTGCTCTGCGCTTCTCCGACTTCAAACGAGGCCCAGTCATGTTCTTTTGCACTGCCTCACTCATGGTTTTGCCGTGGATTCACAGAGCCAGCCGGCCCACCGATCTTTGGTTAACTTCCAACCCCGATAGGATATCTGATTTTAAGCATAGAATGACATTTGCGTACGTTAGTGCTGGCACCATTACTCCTTTCCAGATTCCATGCACCACCTCATATTTATTTTGGCCCATAAGTGCCCCATGTTTCACTATTGCTGCATTCCTCTTCCCTTTTACTTTCAGACTATCTTGGTGGGTGCTTGATTAAGTATTTCCTTCCTTTATGTATACGCGGAGGTATTTATATTGCTTGACTATGCCTATGACTTGCTGTTGAATTGACACAACGTAGTTACTGGTCTCTGCATTAAATATCATAGTTCCCGATTTCTCTGTGCTAAATTTAAGGCCCAGATTTGTCGTTGCGTAGCCACAACTATGGGACAGTGTCTGTAAATCTCTTGGATTGTCTGTTAGTAGCACTATGTCGTCCGCATAGACCATTGCCGGGACCTTCTGTAGCACCATTTGTCCATTACGCGTGTATATGATAACCTAACCTAACCTAACCTAAACATAAAGCGTGAACAACAATGAAGGGCACGCTTGCAGCAGAGGGCACGCTTGCAGAAACTCCTCTGGGAGTTGCTTAAGTATGCGTGCACATTGTGCCACTGACTCATCTCCACGCAGCACGGTGTCATTATGAATGTCCGACTAGTATTGGGGGCGAGCTCCACCACTGGAAAAGCTGGCGCCACCATCGGCGTGACGTGGCATGAGGGACCACGTGGACACAGCGGCCGCGTCGGCTGCTTCGGAAGCGTCGAAGCGAGCTGAAAACGAAAGTTTAAGGTCCCAGCTGCGCTGCGGTTCTGATTAAGTGGTGAGGCTTTACTGCCTTTGGTGTCTGCTTGAGAACATTTGAAAGTGCAATAATAGGTAGTGGCTGCCTTTGGAGGCGTGCAGCGTGGTAGGCTACTGCTCGGTGCCGCAGTGCGGGACGTACGCAACGGAGCCCGGTGTCAGCCTTATTCACACGTAGTCGCAGGGCAAGGAACTGCGTGAAGCTTGGCTGGCGTAACTTAGAACCGGCAGACAGCCATCGGCTACAAGTCGGACATGCAGCAAGCACAGACGCGAGGAAGATTTCTGCTACGGCGCCGGGACTGCGCGATGTTCTGTGAGTAGCAGAAAACGCGCACTGAGACGCTCGCCCGCGCCCGCGGCCCGGCTAATCTCGACGGTTTGGTCTATGAACTTGTTGATGCTAGATACTGGCAAGTTCATTGGAACCGAAAGGGAGCGGTAAGACGCGCATTTAAAAAAGGAATTGCGTATGGTCATGTTTGTGTTATAAATTAGTGCACTGGCTTACGAAAAAGAAGCAGAGGGAAATCGCACGCTGAGAAAACCGATAAACATACAGTGCGACGCAACTTGAGAAATAATACTGAAATGTCGGAGAATTTAGAATACAAAAAAGATTGAATCATCGCTACTGCACATCACAGTCGCCTTATATAGGCGTTGAAGTCTCTATACCGAAATTATTTTTGAACAGTTCTGACAACGTCCATGCAAAATGGTTGCTAGTGTACGGTCAAATGCTCATATGCTGCGATCTAAAGCTCACGGCACGGTGCGAAAACGCGCTCACAGCGAAAGCAAAACAATTGTGCGCGCACATACATGCAGACGCACAGTCGGACGCTGCGAACCCGTGCGATCGCTGCATTGAGGCTTCATTCTGTTATGCTACATTCCGTTATACAGACAGTCCACTATAAGAACATATGCCACATAGTTCAGCGTTTCAGCGTTTGCCTACCTTTCACGCAAGAAGCCGGTTCGGGATACTCAATCGTGGCGACCGCGCGCAGTGGCGTTCACTGTGCATATTTGGTAAAGAGATAGCGTCTGTAAACGATTCTGTGCTTTCAGTTTGCCCAAGATTATTATATAGACAGTGAAAAACTTCCCTCGTTTTGAGAGTACTTACATAAATGTCTAGGAGGGCTGCCGCGTGGTGTGCTTGTTGAGCGCCGTAAGCGAAACCTATGAGAAGCGCGCCGCGTGATCCCTCATACTACGCAAGAGAGGCGCTTCCGACAGATGGCGACTCTGTAAGTCCACGCCCCCATTAAACAACAGCGCTGCATGTGGCGGCACGAACTGCTGCGGAACCCGCCGTGGTTGCTCAGTGGCTATGGTGTTGGGCTGCTGAGCACGAGGTCGCGGGATCGAATCCCGGCCACGGCGGCCGCATTTCGATGGGGGCGAAATGCGAAAACACCCGTGTGCTTAGATTTAGGTGCACGTTAAAGAATCCCAGGTGATCAAAATTTCCGGAGTCCTCCACTACGGCGTGCCTCATAATCAGAAAGTGGTTTTGGCACGTGAAACCCCAAATATGATTATTAACTGCTGCGGACGGCGGCGGCGGCGGCGGCGGCGGTGTGTGTGTGTGTGTGTGTGTGTGTGTGTGTGTGTGTGTGTGTGTGTGTGTGTGTGTGTGTGTGTGTGTGTGTGTGTGTGTGTGTGTGTGTGTGTGTGTGTAAGGCAGTGATATTGCTCGAGGGAAAACCTATAGAACGGCAAAAGATCAACAGGCTTGTGATTCTCATCGCTCGCACATATTATACTAACGCGGAGCTGAGTTATATTATTCGAAATCTGAATTTGCGAAATTTGCAGTCGACGCAGAAGAAGAAAAATTTGCATAACGTATCGACGGTGATTCTCAATGTAATCGAATAGCTCGGACAAACCCACGAGCGAGCGAACTACCGCATCTGAACCTTGGAACAGACAGCTCAAAGCTCGCGTGTAACACGTGCTCAATGTGCGTAACAGAGCTGCGAGGAACGCTACCCGCAACTCGGTTGCGCGCGAGAGCACGCGACTTCTGCAGCGGTGCCTTATCGCAAGTCCGACCGCCGACTGCCGACCGCCAACCAGCAAAACGGGCGGAAGAGGCAAAGACGGCTCTTCCCCGTCGAAGACGCTGACTCCGCGCAATAATCAGGCACGCGTTCGGTCTCAATATTTCCGTTCTTTGCTCTTATGTTTCAACATTCATCGGAGGAAGTCGGAGGCACTTTCTGTCAGAGGAAGCTTGCGATTTTGGCTCGAGTCACGGATGGAGGCACGCAACAGTTGGAACGACAGCGCGGCGCTCGACCATTCGTCCGCGCTCTGGAAGAAGCCCTGCCTGAAACAAATGCTTCGCGGGACGAGCGCAGCGAGGGAGAGCCTCGCCCGACAGCGGAGCCCCGAGGGTAGGCGCCCGCGACTCGTTACTACAGCCAGGAAGGAAGCCGGAGAATGTGCGTCGGCTTCCACAGCGACGCGGCCGCACATGCACCCCGAGGGGAGCTTCCTCGGCGAGCTCACTCCGCAGAGAAGCATCTCGAGAACGTTCGCTCTCCAATCAGGCGGCAGCGCTCGGACGAAACGGACGAATGCGCCGCAGGCGTTCGTCCCCTGCACGCCGAGCTCGAGCGTCGCAAAAATGCTTAGGATTCTTCTCTCTCGGCAGCGCAGAGCTGAACTGAAGCGAGCTGATGCGCATCTCTCCTTTCGGGGCGCTGAAACAACTCCGCGAACTTTCGTATTGGGACTAAACACGCCCGGAACCATGCAACGACTACCTGCTGAGCAAATGTATTTAAAAAAATAACAGGAAATTACTTTCCGCGTGCGAAATTTCTAAAAAAGATTAAGTAAAACAACGTTACAATTTTTTTGAGCGTGCGAAAAAGTGGCAGCGATAGCTATATCACAACATTACGCTGGCTACCACAGCGTTTCACAGTGCGATATCCGCAGTGTCTCGCGCAGAATCGTTCGCCAATAACATTTGCACATCACTGTCGCGCTGAAGTGGGTTTTCCTATGTAGCTAGGCACACATTGCTATGGTCAGGGCCTGACGCAAGAGCCCGGGACAAAGGAAAGCTGATTGATTCCAGCTCGTGGAGAAGCGTGCGCGTGAGCTCGGAGTTTACGTCGACCCCGGCTATAAGGATATCGGGCAGCGTTCTTTTTACACGGAAAACAATGACCACTATTGGATTCAAGTTGCTCTGCTCTGCTTGAATTTTTTTTTCCTTTTTGGTAAAAATATATTTTCAGCTAATTTAAAAAGCACTGACGATTTGCAGCGCTGACAAAGCATTTACTCTTCGGTGTGTGGCTTTCAAACTATTTTTCATAATACAAAGAGCAAGCACTACAAGATAAGAAAGAACACCCGTCCGCGCTCGTTATAGGGAAGATCACCACGGAGTTTCTGGGACAACGCGCTTACGGCAAAAGCGATGCTTCAAGTTTCCTCAAGTCCAAGTAAGAGGCAAAGAAAGTTTCGCTTTAAAAACTCAGTGCATTTCCACTCTTTGAAGAAGGATGACCAGTGAAGCTGTCTATGTGGGCCCCTTAATGGCGAACTGCACCTCCGCCGCATTTCATATGTATTGATATCTTTTCGAGGTCTTTAACGTACTGATAGCCATGCACGTACAAAGGAAGACCGTAATGTATCGTGAATGCAAACGATAAGAGCCTTTACCGTGCTAATGACCGCCATATTGGCAATTTACGTAATCAAGCGTGCGAATACTAATGTGTACGGGGATGAGGAAGGGTGGCGCTGGCGTCAAGAAACTCGTAACGTGACCATTTGTTGCCACCAACTCATTCACCTCCTGAGGAGAGCCTTTCAGGCGCTCAAGTTTAAGGAGCCAGAAACTGCGCATAGCCCAGGCGTCGCCATCTCGCGTCCGTAACCAGGCTTTTTTATGTTGAATTGACCTCATTGAAGCCAAGTGAACGCTGAGGAGAAAGAGAACCAGCCATATCCGGCATTGCCTGCCTCCTGCCTTCATATAGTACGCCCAACGATCGCCAATAAATTTGCTCCGTTGTCCGCTTCTTAAGGACAACCTGTGGAGCTTGAGTGGCGTGGCATGCTCATTCCACGGAGTCTGACGCCAGAGATGCGACGCCACGAACGGGTGGAGCGCGAAGCATGCTAAGTCGCACGAGCTGAAGGGAGAGACACTCGACGTGGATGTAGCAAACACGTTCGGTGCTAATAGCAGCAGCGGCAGCAGCTCGGCATCATCGTTCAACCAGGGATCTTTCTCGCCGAGTGCGGCGAGATAATCTCGTCAGGCTCTTCTACTGGAGGCGTCGGGCCGGGTAGCTCTTCGTGCTGCGTGATACGTGCGCTGTCGCCATTTGAAAGACAATGACCGTATAGAGGACGAGGCGACGAACCTCAGCGTCATAGGGAGTTTCCTCCTGAAGGACAGCTTCCTGGGAAAGAAAAAGGGGAAAAATAAGGGGGAGGCTGCGTGTTGGGGGAAAGAGAGGAGGACAGGGAGTTGCAACCAAGGCATGGCCCGGGCGCCAAACTGCCGCCGCCGCCGCTCTAGGCGGAAACACTCACTGCGACGCAGTTTCCTCGAGGCGTCGTTTCCTGCTGCGCGGGTGTCAAGTCGTTTGGGCCGCCCGCAGTGCCGCGCGGTTCCTCTCTACCCGTCCTGCCTCTGCTTGGCATTGCGGGCACGGCCGCCGTGTAGCGCGTGCACAAAAACACCGCCGCCACTACGGCGGCCGGCCAGCGACAGTTTCGGCGGGAAGTAGCGCTTGCCTTTTTTCCGAAGCAAAGAAAAAGGAATGAGAGAGTGACCGAACAATGGGGCAAGAACGCTCTCCTCCACAAGGCGTGCGCGCGCCTTTCACGCACGCAGCGCGGTGTTCCTTGGGAGATCGCATGCTGCCCGACTTCTGCAGCAGCGCCCGGAGCAGTTTCCTTAAGGGCGCGCGCCGGTGCCTATACGCTCGCATGCATTTATGCGCCAAAGTCCGGGAGTTGACGCACCCGGAGCGCATCTATATTCAATCGACTCAAGTGGCCGCCGCCGACAATCACCACCCGGACGCGTCCGCCGAGTCAGAAAAGGCAGCGTGCGACTATGTGGACGCGGCCGAAAAGAGGTAACGTGCGCGAGGTGATATCCGGAAGAGAGAAAAGGCAAGGAAGAGAAAGAAAACGTCCTAGAGTAGGAACGCATTTGAACGCGCCTGGGCGCCCCGTCGTATACTCTTTTTCTCTCGACACTCTACGTCTGAAGACCTGCGCTGTGCGCAGCTTTATTCGAGCAGCGGGCAGAGATTAAAAAAAGAAAACGAAAAGAAGATGCAAATATTCGACGCCTCTCATTCTCCTTGTAAATTCAGTGTGTCAAATGGAAGTTCGCGAAAAGGGGTTCCCAGCTTTTCCGTCAAATATTGACCAAAACGCAAAATTCAAGTGGCGCTTTGACGATAAATCCAAACTAGAGGGAGCAAAACAAAACAAACTTGTCACCGTGGAGGCGCAAGAAGTGAGACATGCCGGTTTCAGTGCTCCTGAAGCTCGATCGGAGGTGGTCGGAAGATGAAGGAAAGTATAGGAGCAAGCGGAATGACAAAACTGTGAAGAAGTGAGAAATGAAGTTGCGAGGAGATAAACATCTAAACGAAAAGGTGCAGTCGAACAAAGCGTCGTCGGAGCCTGACGAGGAGTTCACTTTTGCACACGGACGTATATACACCGCGTATCGAAAACGCAGCTTCGGCTCAGTCAGGACGGCAACAGGAGTGCGTCGTTTTTCACTCTGTGCGAACTAACTTGGGCACGTCAGGCAAGTGAGACAGAAAGCCAATGAGTTGGAAGAAGATGCGGCCCCGGCTCATGTGTCTCGGCGGCCGCAGCTGCCGTGCAGCGGTGTTCAGCGAGCACCTTCTCCAACGTCGCCACTTCCACCGGGACTTGTTCAGTGAGAGCACATCCCTTCACACTTCTCGTCCATCCACTCGTTTCATCCTCGCTTATAGCGGCGTTCTAACCCACCGTGGTTGCTCAGTGGCTATGGTGTTCGGCTGCTGAGGTCGCGGGATCGAATCCCGGCCTCGGCGGCCATATTTCGATGGGGGCGAAATGCGAAAACACCCGTTTACTTAGATTTAGGTGCGCGGTAAAGAACCCCAGGTGGTCGAAATTTCCGGAGTCCTCCACTACGGTGTGCCTCATAATCAGAAAGCGGTTTTGGCACGTAAATACCCATAATTTAATTTTTTTTATAGCGGCGTTCATTACGCGGCCGTATTCGAACTCCTTGATGCGTGCCGTCTTTTCTCTCCTTTTTGTTGTTTTTCAACAGGCCTTGTTCCTTTATTTCATACTGCGCGCTGAAACCCACGAGACCGCTTTATAACTTCCACTCTCTCCTGTCATAGTTTTGCGAAAAGTGAAGACGGACAATCCAGAAAAAGAATATGCGGATCCCACGCACTGCGGTAATCAACGTAAGCGAGGTTTTCGATACTGTTTGCGTTGACTCACAATAATTAGCGGTGATCTTGACGGCGAATGTTTAATTTCTTCGGCATTTAGTACAATACGAGAGTCGTCAGTTGATCGTACACGTTACTCTGCGTGAACCACTGCTGTTTGTCTGAGTAGTCCACTAAGGACACAGCGAGACATGTTTGCTCGAGGCGTTCTTGTGCGCCATTGTTCATAACCTCAGAGAAGGTTAGCATTGTGATTTCCTCACACGGCACATCGCATCGTGGCAGGAGTGTTAACCTTAATCGAATTTTAGGGCTGTACGTGCCAAAAACACAATCGGATTATGAGGCATGCGGTAGTGACGGACTACGGATTAATTTTGGCCCAGTGGGGATCTTTAACGGTTACCTAAATCACAAGCGTTTTCTTTTTGTTTTTTCGCCCCCGTGGATATGGGGCTGCATGCCGCCGTCGGGATCAAACTCGCGACCATGAGCAATACCATAGCCACGGCGGGCACACATGTTGATTTGACGTGCGACCGCTTCCATAGTGTCGCCTACAGTCTATAGATATACGGTGCTTTAATGCGGCTATGCGTCTGCACGCCGTGCGTCAGTTATTCGCTTGACAAATTTGCACTCTGTTTATTTTTCAGAAATAGCAAAAACTTACCACACCATACCTTGAGTTTACATTTATACAGTTTGTTCGCAACCGTTGTCGTGCCTAGTAGTAGCGTTTCCTCGCCTTCTGTCGTCGCCATTTTCCTCTCCTGTCCTCCCCGCATTAATGGAAACTGAGAGCGTGGAGTGGCAAGGCTCTCATTCAGTCGTTTTGTGGCTGCGTTGGTTCTACCCCATTATCTGCATCCTCTTCCTGCATGCCCACTGTCTATTGTTCTATCTACATCCCCTCCGAACTCTTGCACGTTATTAGAAGGATAAGCGCTGCAGTTTCTTCAATGCTTTTGCAGGGGGGCCACGGATAATTATAGCTGTCAAGATGGTATTGTGCCGATGCCTAGGGAGCTCCAGAGGGAATTGTGACGACCATCAATGGAAAGCTCCAAACGAGTTTCTCGCGCCGCCTTTCGTCTCTGGCACGCTCCTGCCATGTATATGGACACTTTGAATCAACTCTACACGCGGCGCAAAAGACAGCAGCAGCAGCAGCAGTGGGAAAGTCGAAAGAAGAGGCAAAGAAAAATTCGCTTAAAAAAAAGAGTGTGCCGAGCAAGGCTGTCCGAGAGAAGTGGATTATGGTGCGCTTGCCATACACAATATAACAACGAGAGACAAAAGGAAGAGCATGCTCGGAAAGTTGTGAAGAGCGATGTGTCTCCGCACTCGGCGGTCGGGGAGAAAGCGCTCCCCGTGACCAATGCCGCCCCCTCCCTTTCCCACGGCGCTGCTGGAACTAAACGCACGCTTTCTTTTGTCTCGCGTACGAGCGCGTTCCCGTGGTGTCTTGCCGCGCATAGTTCGGCTGTGCGCCGACCGACGACAGCGAGCTTGCAACTTTGATGCGTGGGCGCTTGCGCGCACAATCCACGATGCAGCAGCGGCGGCACGGGCAGCAGCAGCAGAGAAGCGTGTTCGCTCGTCTCTGGCTCAGCGATGAGACCGTGAGGGAGCGAAAGAGGAGCGGGCGCTCGCGGACGGAACATCAACTGCGTATCTCGTGGATACACGTAGGCCATGCGAACGTGCACACCGGTAAAGGCTGCCGAATGCGCACCTCGCCATCCAGCTGCATTATAGCTGGCATTATTGCTCGGCATGTGGCCCGCTCAAACGGTCTCGTGCGCGGATGCGAGCCTGCGGTAAGAGCGGGCGGACGGCGCCTTTGTTAGGGAGCAGCCGGCATGATGAGCAGCTGGCGGGGCGCACTCTCCTGCTGCTCGCTCAAAAGAAATAAGTACAAAGAAAGAAAGAACCCCTGGCGCGCGCGGAGGCAATCACTGCGGCTAGTCGCTCACATTGCGCGAATGACCTTCGTGCCATGCCTAGTGGCAACCAGATGCGCATCTCGGCCAGTCCCACGCCATTCACAAAAACATACGTGCTTGCGCGCTAGTAAATGAAAAGGAACTTCCGTAATTATTTCGGTTGCGTAGGAGGCAACCTCCTACAGGCCCCTGATTGCGTAGCTGATTTGCACAGTCAGAATGCTACAGAGCAAACGATTGGGGCTGCGCTGTTCGCAGCTGCAGCGTAGAGGCTAATTTCCGAACCTATTTTCTTCCCTTTATTTGTCCCTTTTTTGCTGTGCAGTTTCACGAATTGGAACCGTGAGGTCGTCACGTCAAAAGCGGTGTGTATACCTAATGACAAATGTGTGATTTTGACAGTAGGGTCCGTTTGTAGCATACATAATTGCGGTGAAGGTAGGTCAGCTGCCCGCATTTTTCATTGTGTTCACCCGAAGCTGATGAAGAGAAAAGTTACACTGTGACGTCTGGATGGGGACTTAACAGCTAATGAGTACGAGCAGACATCTGCTTTATTAAAAAAATATGGTGTACACAAGTGTGGTCCCGCCAGAAGTAGGTGACAACAATATATTCACAAAAAATACGTCTGCTCGTGAGACGCACGCAGGCACAGCGATTTAACGGGGGCAGCTGGAGAGAACCCCTATATTAATAGATTTTTATTTCTGGCGCCTTGCAAAAATAACAGTGACACTCAAGCGCGCTTTTGATTATGACGACCGCACCTGTCTGAACCATCTTTGACAAGCTGTTCGATGCATCTGAGCGCTCCAACGAGTTCTCTCAATGACGTTTTATGTATCTTCCCAAGGAGATGTTCTCTGGCGGCGGAAATATGCCGTAGAACCGCACTCGTTAGGCAGCAATAGAGGCCGTGGAGTTCAAGGTGACAGGCTCGGCGAAGCGGACGCAAATTTTGTCGAGGCAACGTCGTAGTGCTCACTGGTCAACGACGCCTGTTATTGGATTGCTTCTGGGTGGGGAAATGGTGAATAACTTGCACAGAAACGCGTCAGCGCATTCTCCGAGACGATGTGCAAAGCTCCGCAAATGAGTTTCTCCACATCATAAAGAAAAAAGGCCACTAAAAAATGTAAATACTCCCGCTCCCAGGAGAGCGTTCGCGCTTTCTACGTATGGCACACTTATCACAGCAGTCTTAATACACCAGCCCATTTATCCGGCTCGTACGCGGTAGCTTGTGCATGAAATATACAGAGCAGTGGTTCTGCTGTTATGGAGTCCTTTGTCCAGTCTAATGTTATAGTTGACGGAAGAGAGAGTAGCACGTATACGTTCACACCAGTAGGTGCAAAAAAAAAAAAGGAAAGAAAACGTGACCGGGATAAGGACGTAACGCACCATTCCCGCTCTCAGCATGCCTGCGACGACTGGCGCGAGATACACCTCTTTACGATTTAGGCGTGTGGTGAAGCCTACTTGCAAACTTTTGCATATGGCTTGCGCATACGTTAAGAACAAGCACTGGCGAAGAAGACATCGTACCAGATTTGTAGGACAACCTTTTTAAGACATATTAATGTCCTAAAATAGGCGAAAGGGTGAAGCTACGCTTGTGTTATCACGGTGTACCAATATGAAAGGGAACACAAGATTTGCGTTCTAATTGTGTAATTTTCATTGCTCCTGCACTCAAAGTTTCATGGCTTGAGTGGGGATTGTCAATATGGGAAGTACAAAGCAGATAGCAGTGAACAAGTTTGTGGCATAACCATTTGCAGGAATCGGTGTTTGAACACACCTTAAGTGTTTCCTTTCATGTTCGTGCAGAAAGATAAGCAGCATATCCAATCAGCGCGCGGCTTACGGGAATCTGGTCGAGCCGGGCCGCTCAGTTTTCCTCGTTATCAAGCAATCACCGCCCCCACCCTTCCCGTTCCTCTCCGCCTGACCAAAAATGTCTAGCTAGGGCAGTTGGTTAGGTAATGACCTTGTCTTTTTGTAATCCTTCACTGCTAAAACCCCGTCTCGGCCCCGTACCTAAACATGCGCAAAAGACCTGCGTCGTCAGAAAAATACTGAATGGTTATCTGAATACAAATCAGTCCCAGGCGCTGGAAACACGAAAACCCCCACAGAAAAGTACTCTGCCCATCTCAGTCGGTAGCCGCGGTGGCCTGAGTCAGGTTTCTTTTCTTTTTTTTTCTTTTTTTCATCATTCGAAAATCCACCATTCAGCATTCACTCTCTTCTCGTAGCTGAGCATGTGGTACGCGCGAAGTCACGGCAAACCACGTTTTGAACGGGCACTAAATGTAAGCAACGAAATTAAGTCAGCATAAACGGTATCATCTACTTTATTGCCCAGTACGGCCCAAAGGTTGAAATCCTTGTAGAAATGTGACCCAGTCACCGAAAACGAAACACGTAATTCTAATATTGCTAAATCACCTCCGAAAAAAAAGGAATAACAAAAAACAAAACAAAGAAATAACATTCGAGGCGACAGAGGCGCGCGGTTACATAAATTTCAATGTTGCTGATGTTTCTTATATTTTTAATTATGTATGAGTGCTCTGTAACCGTCAGCTGTTGCAACTCCTTGTCACTTGCAAAAAGCGAGATTTCTTTATTATGTCCCCGTGAAAATTTTCCCATTTTCGAAGGAATCTCAGCTTAGCCTTGGACTTTGCTATAACATGTTCTACGGGCAGCCTATTTTCGTTGTCCTTCCGGAAGATTTTCACGATGTCCTTTCTACTATGCACCAGGACAGAGAAAAAAAAGAAATTAACTCGCCTTAGTAGGTTTAAGTACTTACCACTTTCAATTCTTTTCAGATGCACTATAGGCAAAATGCAAAGGTAGCTCTAAGCGTCGCCAGACTGGGCCAAAGGGCTCTCTAGAAATGGGGATTCGAGATGTTTTAAATAATATCCAGGGCATTCTAACAAAACCAAGGACGGCTGGTAAAGCTAGTTGACATGTGTTTCTCTGGCTTGTGAGCAACGCAGATATTCCGGTTATGAATACAATCGCAACCATCACAATTGCATTTTTACGGAGGGAGAGATAGAGAAGATCGTTAATTAAAACTGGAGGGGCTTGTCTGGTGGTACGCCTAGCATGCTCCTCCTGGAGAAAGAATGCAATGATAAATGAAATAATACACACAAGACCATACGACAGACACACAAAACGCACAACATGCATAATTAAAGCATCTCGTTGAGAACCGTCGTGTCGCAGAAAAGTTAGAAGCAACTTCGTATATAGAGCGGGACGCACAAGAGTACATGGTCCAAGTACAAGTCGCAGCTCTCAAGGTTCAATCCCGGATTTTCCCCCCCCCCCCCCACCCCCTTGCTTCAATCCCGCTCTCAAGCGACCAGCTTTGTATGCAAGCAACTGAATAAGTAACTGAGGCGGAAAACAGATTATAGACGAGGAAGGGGACGCACACAAGTTGTTTATTTGCATATCGGAGCGAAGCGCTCGGGTTACCTTAAGCTGTCCTGAGTAATTAATGCGAAGCATTCTTTGGCTAATCCCAGGCCCTTTCGCGGTTATGGGTAGGTAGGTTCCTGTGTCGCCTTATTTAAGGCCTCTTTAACAAAAAAGAAATCAAGTTTCCGATCGGCCAAACAGCTTGATCTTTGACCATTTATGTCACGATCTATTTCCTTCTCTTCTGGACCATTACGCCGCGATCACACCACGCGTATACTTCCCTAGTGCCAACGCGAGCAAGCTCTTTCAGACGTCTGGCGCGTGCAGCACGCCGCATAAAACGCGAGCGAAGGCACATCCCAACTTTCCATTCGGCCACTGACTGGGGAATGAAACGCGCGGGTGATAATCAACATCACGCCACTGTCTTTCGCATGCATCACGTCGCCATATCAACAAGTTGCTGATAAAAGCGAGATCGTGCCAGTTTCTCCCAGTCTTCCGTCGTGGCTGCTACAGCACTTTGGGACGATTGGTTAAGCTGCATCAAGGAAGTTGGGCTGCACCATTCTCGCGATCGGCCAAAGTCTTAACGAAACAGGGGCAGAATTTGCAAAGCTTTTTGGTTCGTAAGTGCTCTTTGCCATTGGCCAGTGGTCTTCGCTGATAAAATGTAGAGCATCAAGATTGACTGGGATCTGCTCTTGCGCTAGAATTGCTCGTTAAAGAAAATTTCCGCCATTCCTGATGATGGTCACATTATTAGTGACTGCGACCGACCAATGGCAAATGACACTTACGAACGAAAAGCTTTGTGAATTCGGTCCCAGGTTGTGACGCTTCTTCGTAACTTTTCTTCGCTGCAATACAAAAAAAAAGAAATCAGTCGTCATGTTATCGCTGTCACACTAAAGGGCCGTTTATAGTCCGACGTAACGCACGCGCGCGCGCGCGCGCGCGCACGCTACGTCACGTCGGCGAAAACGACACCTCTATTAGCCCCGAGAAAGAGGAATGGCGCCCTCTTGCGAGTGACGTCACGGCCAGGACGCCGCTCGCTCCGGCTCGCTCGGCTGCCGCGCGCGCTCGTTCCCTTCGTGTATGCTTGGGGTATAGGTGGCTCGAGCCGTACGTATTGAAGAATAAGTCGGCTTCTTTCAGCTGCAATACCTTAACCACAGTTTCTTCTTCAAAAGCGTGTGAGTCGAGAAACTTTGCGACTTGGATATCGCAAGCTAAGTAGCGTTAAAGGGGTCTACAAGTTTTTGCAATGCATATATGCGCCGTGTCTATCGGTAAATTTTGACTAAAAAAAGAATATCTGCAGATTCAACGCGCGAAGTTGTGTATGATGCTTCGCTAAACACTTAACATTCCTTTAGTATTTAGCTATGAGAGGTATTGCATTTTACGTGGAAGAAAAATTTGGTAATTGGCGTCAACATGTTATCCGATGTTAGAAAGACACTGCCCAGCGAAGCTGTCATCATGATTCCTATTACTCTGGTGTGTTGTTCTATTCAAATATGGCCATTCATTAATGCGTAAAAAATAGTTAGGGGCGCATTTCTTATGAAAATGTTTGCTGCTACTTTCATCCCCCTTTGAAACAGGTCTCCAAAAAACGAATTGCTCATGGCTGCTAACACGACGGCGTGTCATGTAGAGTATTTACATAGTTAATTCCCAAACACCATAGTAGCAATCACCTGAGAGAAAAATTTCGTTGTTTAGATCGACAGCCACTCCATTGAAAGTGATGAAATGTATCATAGTGGCCCTCAGTAGCCTTTATCGACAATATGGCACACCCCATGATCACGTAACGGTAGCAATCGACTGTCCGTATGGCGAGGCACGCTATGTTCGCGAAACCCATCAGTTCACTTCAACTTCGAATTAAAACCATAAAGCATTTTTTTACAGTGCCAACTGGAATGGCTAAAGTATTCTCGAGCTACTACTACGCAGCTTAGATTGCCTACAAAAGGAAAATTCAAGCACCTTTTGTCTCACCATGTCTCGATCCAGCGTTATTTAATTATACAAACGGATAACTATTCGCTTCGTCGGTACTTAAAAGAGAACCTTGCAGGCTAATTTAAGTTTGCTCCAATCCAATCGCAAACATTCATAAAGAAAGCACCACAAGCCTTGCATATACTTTCACTTGATTTCTGAATCTCCACAGGGGGAATTTCGATATCTTCAATATGTCCCATACTACTAGTCATTGACGCTTCGACTGCTTTCTGGCTGCAGCTATGTGGTCCAGCAGGCATAGTTCACTAAAAAAATTGGGCCGAGCAGCCTGTGTCAGTTTGCCAAACAGATTCGTCATGTATATTCCTCAAGCAACAAGCACCAGTAAATTTCTCAAGTGAGTTTGATTTGATTTGATTTATTAATTTCCATTTACACACACACATGTACAGAGGAGTGGTAAATGGAGGTGGATGAGGGAAAAAAGCCGCACAGACGCGGCTTGAGGTAATCTCACCCTCTTAGGTACAATATGGCTGCATGGTGTAACACATCAAGCGCCATATAAACTACATCTATATAGTGGCCATAAAACATTGCAGTTATACAATGTATGAAAGCACAGTGAAATATTTCCACGATAACAATGCAAAATACACTGCGGCATTGAAATAAATAAATGATATACACTTGGTAACATAGACAAAAAAAGAGGAACATAACATGCATTATTAATCATTAACAAACGCGCTCTAAAGAGGTGAGTTGAACGTGTAGCACGGAAAAGGGAATATATATTGGTACATTCCTATTTGTACTCTGTAAATAGCTGTAAGCCTTCATTAACTTTACTTCAAATTTCCGCCGCTTAAAAAAAGTAAACACGTGAAGAACCGCCTAATGTTGACAAGCAGTTAAAGAAGCAAGTGAGGCGTGTAGAATCTAAGCTCCAGTATTAGTTAAGTCACCGTGCTACTGCCTAGCGTTTCTGTGAGGAAATGCAAAAATTCGATATTATACCATGAACTACTCGTCGTGAGCAAACCTGTTTTAGCAGAATAAAATCAACCTAACTGCTGTAGAAGTCATATATAGCCAGCTTCGTGACATACTTGTTGCACCGCGGCAGGTATGGTATCATAACTGGATTCCTATAGGCTATGCTTTTGCGATTGTCTATCCGCGTATGAAAAACCCGCAATGGGCTGGTCTGCGTCGCTTCGGCTGGCACTGTAGCGTTGCCTTCGAGAGCTGCATTGTTGACTAAGAAATTAGCTCTTTGAATAAATGTTCGCAAAGGAAGACGTCATAAAAATATATTTGAGACGACCACCATAAGTATACAAGCAGAGAGAACGAGGGCGAACAAACGAAAACACCACAGAAAGCGCCCGTACAACGCACGAACTGTAGCAGACGACAGGCGCGAGTCCGTGCCCTGACGTCACGCGAGTGGCGCTCGCAGCGCCGCTCGTGTTCGTTCTCGGGGCTAATAGTCGGGCGCACCGGCGCAGCTAACGTAACCGGCGGCTTCCAACGCGCCCCGACGGGCCCGGCGCCGATTTGGCTCCGGAGCCATTCGCGCGTCGAAGTCGGCGGAACTCTCGCACCACAATGCATTGCGCGCGAAGAAAAAGGCGCCAACACAACTCCGCAGACGGCTTTTGCGGACGGCGCGCGACTTGGCGAACCTTCTGCGCATGCTCCGAAGATAGCAGCCTACGGCGCGCGCGTTGAAGTATAAAGGGGATGGCCTCCCGGCTGGCGCAGCGCAACCGACGTAGCGTGACTGACCGCGAACGACGCTCGCCCGCGCGCCGATAACGTCGGACTATAAACGGGCCTTAACGCTGTCGACGTCGTAGTCTTCCTGCTGCTGCTGTCGTGACGCACAAGCTCGCATCACGCGCACACAGTTGCTTGAGGTACACGCAAGCGATGGTCCGTCTTGCAACGCTTTACGGATCCACAAGCGGTGCTGAATAGCTAGCTGCATGCCAAATTCTTCGCACAACGTTAATTCCCACAGTGAGTGGGATCCGCACAGCTCTTTTTCTTTTGCCTTTCTTGATATTTCGAAGTATTAGAGCAGTAATGGCACAAATGTGGGAGAATCTATGTAGAACCATGCTATCGTTACTGCTTAAATACTCTATTGCCTGGAAATCGTGTTCCGTATACACAAAGCGCTGTTACGCTAGAATTGTTCGTAAGATAATATTCCAGCCAATCCTGATGCTGGGGAGGAAAGAGAAAAGTAGAAGGCAGGGAAGTTAACCAGAATAACGTCCGGTTGGCTACCCTACACCGGGGGAATGGGAAAGGGGAAAACAAAGATCACAGGGAGAGAGAGGAGGGAAGGAAAGAAGGAAATTGCGGCGAGTTCGCTGACGCGTGTAGTCTTACAGAAATTGTATTAATAGTCACAGATGGTCGCACAAACCCGTCATCCTTAAGAAACACAAAAGCGCCTTCACCGCTTTATGGGCCGACGGGCGATGGGGGCGGTGTTCCAGCAGCACCTGCACAGAAAGCGGCCGATAGTCCAGTTTTTGGAAAGCTTTGGCAAGTTCTTGTCTCTCTGGGGCATATCTTGGACAGTGGCACAGCAGGTGGTCGATGTTTTCTTCGGTGCCACAGACCTCGCATGCTGCACTGTCAGTCACTCCAATTATTGTAGAGTATGCCTTTGTGAAGGCAACTCCTAACCAAAGGCGACAGAGAAGCGCAGCTTCACGTCGAGGAAGTCCGAGTGCAGGTCGTAGTTGCAGGGAGGGGTTTAGTCGATGCAGTCGTGTAAGTCGTAAGTTTGACGAGTTCCACTCGGTCACTGTGAGACTGCGTGCCAGGTATCGAAGCTGCCTTGCAGCGTCAGTCCTCGAAAGCGGAATTGGAACGCTGTGCTCTTCTTGATGTGCAGTGCGAGCAGCGTTATCGGCGAAACCATTGCCACTGATTCCACAGTGGCCAGGTACCCATTGGAAAACGACCTCGTGACCTTTTTTTTGGACATCATGGCAACATTTCACGACTTCGTATATCAATTGGTCATGACATTCGTGTCGGAGAACTGACTGCGTGCACTGTAATGCCGGTTTTGAATCACAGAACGCAGCCCCTTTTCTAGGTCTTTCAGAATCAATGAATTTCAGTGCTCGACGCATGGCCGTTAGTTCTGCCGCCGTTGAGGTCGTGACATGCGATGTCTTGAACCGCAGTGTCATTCCTCGCGTTGGTATAACCACGGCACCACCAGAACTGCACGGCGTAGTCGATCCATCGGTATAGATGTGCACGTGGTTGCTGTACTTTTCATGCAGAAGTAAGCTCAGCTGTTTTAGAGCAGGGGCCGGTATATCTATCTTCTTCTGTAGTTCTGAGATCATTATATGTACTTGTGGACGGCTCAAACACCTCGGAGGAAACGCTGGCTTGGCCGCAGGTGCGCACCCTGAAGTAAACGACGCACGATGTGCACTGACAATACCGCTAAATGTCGAGCAGGGCCTTGCAGCAGTGAGGCTCGCCAAGTGGTGGAAAGGGGTCCTAGCACAATGCCTGAGATGCATACGCATTGTCTCAACGGTAATGTGCGTCGTGATTGGATAATCCTGCGCAAGGGCAATGGTTTCCCCGTTGATGCACTGCGTGGTAAGCCAAGACATATCTTAAGGGCTTGGGCTTGAATACTCTGAATCGTACGCAGGTTAGTCTTGCAGGTGTTGGATATTGCAGGCAGGCTGTATCGCAGGAATCCAATGAACAACGCCATGTACAGTTGTAACATAGCGTGTATAGATACTCCCCAACTTTTTCCTGCAAGGAACCTGAACAGGTGACAGATAGCAGTCAGCCGCCTTTTCACGTAATTGACGTGCGGAGTCCAAGACAGGTCTCTGTCAATTATGACTCCCAAGAACCTGTGACTTCTGCTGTATGGTATAAGTTGTCCGTTAATAGATACGCCGTAACCAGACATTGGCTTCGTGGTGAATGCCACCATTGCGCACTTTCCGCGTGAAATTTCAAGTCCTTGTTGACGAAAGTAGCAAGATGTCATTGTGGCTGCCTTCTGAAGCCGAGCGCGAAGTTGAAGTCGTGTCACACCTTATGCCCAAATGCAGATGTCGTCCACATAGATGGAAAGTCGTATGGTGCTTGGCAGGTTGTAAAATAATCCACTGAGGGTTAGATTGAAAGGAGTCGGCCTAAGCACTCCGCCTTGAGGGACTCCTCGGCTACCGTAATGCTCGGATGTCGGGCCATTTTCTGTGTGCACGTAGAATGGTCTCCTCTGTAAGTAGTTGCACACCGACATATACATCTTACCACCAAGTCCGACGGTTTCTAACGTGCTAAGGATGGCTTCATGGGTGACATTATCATAAGCTCCTTTAACGTCTAGAAACAGAGCAGCAGATAGTCGCTTACAGACCTTTTGGTGTTGCACAGATGTTATCAAGTCAACAATGCTGTCTGTTGACGAACGGCCCCGTCTGAATACGGCCATAGCATGTGGGTAGATTTCATAGTACTCTAAGTACCATTCTAGACGTGTTAAAATCATTCTTCCCATTGTTTTTCCGACACAGCTGGAAAGTGCGATCGGACGGTATGAGGAAATGTCCAAAGGCGACTTGCCAGCTTTAAGAAGTGGAATGAGGCGAGTTGACTTCCGCTCTTGCGGAAACGTATCCGCCTGCCAGGAGTCGTTGTACAGGAGCAAGAGTGCCTTCCGAGCTCGGTCTCCTTAGTTACACAGGGCACGGCATGTAGTGCCGTCCAGTCCTGGCGCTGAAGAACGCCTGCAAAAAGCCAGCGCAGCTTTTAGTTCTTCCATAGAAAAGGGACATTCCATGCGGGGATCGCGTGAGAACAGTGGGTGGTCGAGCGTTCCCGTACCCGTTCCATCGGAATTTGCCTCGCCAGCAATCTTTCTGCAGAAAGATTCAGCGACGTAAATATCTCTACATTGTAGATAAAGCGCCAGAAATTTAAACGGGTGGCGCTGACCAAAGGTTGTGCGAAGGTCACGAACAGTCCTCCATATAAGCGACAAAGGTTTTCGTGGATCCAGGGACTCGCAAAAGGATGCCCATTGTCGCGAAGCCAGCTTGTTCATGTGACGCTGTATTTTCTTTTGTGTTCGTCTAGCCAATGTGTGCATCTATATCTTCGCTCCGCACGACGGCGAAATGCTCGAAGTTTTGCTAGTTCGATATCGAAATCGGTGCGGGAAGAACTCCTCGAAAGCAAATGCGTGATTGTTTCTATGGCATCCTTTGTCGCGCCCTGTAGGTCATAGGAGGTGCCGTCACGACAACAGTCTTCCATTATTATTTTGTATTTAGACCAATCGGTGCACTGAACGGTTCTGGAGGACTTGGAGCTAGTCAAACCTTCGATCTTCAAATAGGTTGGGATGTGGTCGCTACCCCGTGTTTCTAAATCCGAAAACCAGTGCACTCTTCTCGAAAGCGAAAGTGAAACGAAGGTTAGGTCCAAGCAGCTGCTATACGCTGATCCACGCAGATATGTAGGGCTTCCATCATTTGAGAAGCAAAATTCACGTTCAGAGGCAAAGGACACCAACGTTCTGCCTCTAGAGTTAACTTTGAAGCTTCCCCATAGGTAATGGTGGATGTTAAAGCCACCAGTGAGCACCCACGGCTGTGGAGTCGATGTCAAAATTCCCCGTAGGCGCTCACAATCTAGACGGCTTGCTGGAGATAAATAGGCTTTAAGAATTGTTAACGTGAGCTTTTTCTTCTTCACTGTTAAGCAAACGTATTGATTTGCTTCGTCAGGAGGCACTGGGTGATGTACATTAGTCAAGTCACGGTGTATAAACACAACAACCTTGCTGCACTCTCCGTGGGTAGAGGACATAAAGCCCTCATACCCGGACAGTCTGATGGGAGCTGACAGGTTGGGCTCGCAAATCACGATAATGTGGAACTGGTGCGTAAAGACAAACTGTCTAAAGTCGGACATGCGTGACTTAAGCCCTCTGCCGTTCCACTGAAAGACAGATGCATTCTTGACTTCCTCATGAAACGACGGCATCTGCCGGGCCGTGGTTTTACCGTAGAGCCGCAAGCACCGGACTCAAGGTGTCCAGCACCTGCAGTGCGCTCTGTGCCGACGGGGTTTTCATGCTGCTGAGTAGAATGCGCATGGCGTCCATAAGTAACTTCAGCATCACTATGACTTGGCGATCCTCAGTCGTCGTCCCATCCGCGGTTTGTGAGGTCATTGAGGGCGGTGCAATTTGATGTGACTCCGAGGCAGGTTGTGCTCGTGGAAGTGTAGGCCACTCTTCAGGAGGTGAGAGTGTCGCCCCAGTCTTCGTTTTCGCAGTGTCTGTTTTTGTGGAAGTCGGCGTTGATACGGTAGCCGCTTTGCCGAAGATGGTGTATATCTTTCAGTAGACGTAACTCTTCGTGCTGCTCTTCGGTGCCGATGTCATCGTCGCCTGAGTGTAGCGGCAGCCTCTCTGTGTGTTGAATGGTCCCGTACCATACGTTTCAGTACTGCTCGCTCGTTCCTCACCCGCGGGCAATCATTGGATGAGGCCTCATGCGTACCATGGCAGTTAGGGCATTTAACACAGTTGCGCGGCAGGCATCTGCTGAATGAGATTCGGCGCACCGTGAGCACACGAGGTTATTCCTACAGACACCTTTTACGTGTCCCATCTTGCAGCATTTGTAGCATTGCAGGGGCTTCGGTACGTATGGGCGGACTGGATGGCGGACGTGGCCAACTTCGACGTGTGAGGGAAGGCTGTCTCCATCAAACCACAGCTTCAGGCAACAGGTGTTGCCAAGTCTTGTGATGTGCGTGATAAGAGTGCCTTCTGTAGTTGACTTTATTAATATTGGTAAGTCGTCGGTTGGTATAGAAATATCGACATCATAAATGACGCCGACAGTGCCACTGCAGCCAATAGGTATCATGGATCGCACTTGCACTTTGTAGATCTCCGTTACGTGCCGCAGGCTTTGCAGTGCACTACGGTGTAGAACATCTACTGCAAGGACATTCTTCCGTGCCTTTATTCTCACGTCCTTTGTCTCATTTGGCGTGATTCCCTCAAGAAACGCAGAAAGGACTTGCCTGTTTAGGAGTCGCAGATTTGACACTGGGTCCACAGGCATGAAGAGCATAGTGTACGGCCAGCGCTGTGGTGTTTTCTTCACGGTGGAGACACTTGGCGACGATGACCGCCGTAGCAGTCTTCTTTTTGTGGTTCGGCTCATGACAAGCGTGAAATCGTCGTCCGACGAGTCGACGCTGTCCGAATACAACTCGGTTGCCTCGCTGTCCGTGTCACTTGACGCATTTCCACGTTTCCTGGACGCGACCCCACATGATGGCTTGGCTCCAGGAAGGTCTTCGAGGGCTTCTTCGTCCATTGCCGCAACACGGGAGCGGCAGCTCCCAGAGTTTGGAAAGTAACGAAGCGAGACAAAGGTACAAGCGTTCTATGATAGAAACACTTCCCCTGATGCTGGACATACTATTATCGAAGGCGGCAAGCCAATGAAAAAAAAAGCACTTCAGAACAAAGCTTTGCGAATTCGGCCCCTCGTTATAGACTGGTCCCTGTTATTACTTAACCGAATATTTTCCGTTCATGCTTTTTCTATAAATGGATAGTGATGTCCAATGCGTTCATAGCATTCCTCCCCTTTAGTATACTGCAACTTATAACCACTGGTCATCAAAACAGTGCGTAATTGGATAACAGGAAATAATGCTTAAGATATATCTTTCTAATGTGCTTTATTTAGGCTGCTAAAAACTCTCAGACTCACAGAAGTCGATATCAGCATGATGTCCACATGACGGTAACTGAAGAAATCCGAAGGGCACAAAATGTGTTTTGTTACGTGCACGGGCCGCAAGAATGCACGCAACGAGTGCTTAATCAAGCCCATATGTTCCAGCAACGGCTCGGGACAGAACGTTCAGCGTTTGCTTTCGAGAAACAGGAAGAGAAACCCCTCAACGGAAGAACCATTAAGGAAAAGGAAGACCATCTATCTAGTTTCGGAATTAAAGCATACATGTGGCAGAGGTAGCTAAACGTCTGATGAGCACATTTATAGCACCGCGAAATGAACCGGGCGTGTACGCCAAGCCAAAGCAGAGCGGCGATCGAAACGTGCCCCGGATGTGGCGCAAGCTTCGTTAGAAATTTCTTGAGCTAAGCTGGCGGCCACAGTAGCCTAGAAGTATTAAAAGCTCCTTCGTTAAGATCAGCGCTCAGTGAGCGACCGAAAACGCAGAACACAACAAGAGAAACGGGCATACGAGGCTGAAACGAAGAGAAGATGAGTGGGAAAATAGGCGAAATAAAATGCGAAACTTGACTAAGCATGCACTGCACCAGTGGTATAAAAAAGTTGCGCGGCTTGTGGAAGCAAGAAACAGCCTTGGGTAGGCACTCTTTTTTTTTCTTCGAATATTTCTACCTGACGGAAAACTGTAAGCCTGGGATGGCGTGGAGCTGTGCGTCAGTGAGTTTCATATTAAATTTTGAGAGTGGGCTGGGAGATTTATTTTTAAGCGCCAAGGGCTCGTGCATAAAAGCCATGATCCATATTCACAAAACCTCTTAAGCTAGGATTCTTCGCAAGAGATAATTGCAGTCAATCCTGACGCTGGACATATCATTAGCGAGGGCGACCGCTAATGGCAAGGAACACTTACGAACAAAAAGCGTCGTGAGTTTGACCCCATAACCTCTCGCACGACAACTGCTGGCGACAAGGCATCTAATTTCCGACAAGGCTACATCATGCTTGAGAAGTTTGCAATGGTCCGAGAATTTATCTTTCTGACGCGTCGTCCGACTTATCGAACGATTTTGATGCGCATACGTTTACCTATGGGAGCACTTCCACGCTGAATGAAATTCATACAATTAACGTATTTGTCAACTGGAAATTTTCCTTTTAGTCCGGAATTCACTAAGCTGTGCTTTTCGTACACAATTTCTTAGCCAGGATGTTCTTATGCGCCAATATAAGGGTGCAGCCGAAGCGGCAGCGCATTTAACTTGGCGTCGTATGAGAGCGATGAGGAAACAAAACTCGAATTAAACGACAAGAAATGAAACAAGTGCGGTCAGCCGATAGCATGATCGCCTATCATGCATCTGTAGTTGAGGCTATATTCTTACGACAAATCGTTACGCGAAAATTGCGCATATATTACGCATTTCTGTTCGACAGCTTCCTTTTCCGGGCGTCTGCTACAGCGCCGACAAGTGCAACCGCGCTCGCCCGTTCACCGCACCACCGTCAAAGGAATGGCCGTAGGAGTGCCATGCATTCTTCTCGCATTTCTGCGAGACACAGGACTGAGGGACTCATGGTGACATTTTTGGCGTAGAAAAAAACGCTCAGGCGGAGCGATTGCCGGCCAGTTCTGCCGGGCTAACCCCGCCTGTAGCAACAGCACCGACGCCATCACCACCATCATTTTACCGAGCGAAAAAAAAAACGTATTTATTTGTGCACTAATTACGGAAAGGAAAAAAAGAAAGCCGCATAATATATAGCTCATATAGAGTGAAGGCAAGGCGACCAGCACCCGTATGTTTATCGGTATGGTATGTGCGCGATCGCGCCGCACATTGCTGCAGGTGCGGTTCTGGTGCCGCGCATAGGCTCAATCCGAGCTACCTGGGCAGCCGGTACCGTCTATGGTCGACGATGCTGCCGAGCGCCAATCGACGACGGAACGCGCGCTTCCTTCGCATAGGATACGTGTCATGGGCACTGAGAGCTATGAAAGCAGCCCTGAAAGAGAAATGCAGAAAGAAGAAAAGTTCACTATGTAACATCCGCACCTGCAAGTATCGCTTCCTATCAGACTTTGACATCTTATCAGCGTTCATCGCTTCTTCTTGGCTTCTCCTCAGCTGGTAAAACGCGATGATGCCTCGAACCAGGTGAAGCGTTTGTTTTTTTGCCCGAAACAGAGGCGAAATGCGCAACGGCCCGTATACAACAAATTTGGAGACCGGTAATTATTCATAGGTTTGTGACGTCTGAGCCTGGAACCCCTAACTACACTGTCTGTCATAGCCCAAGTGACACATCATAAAGGCTAATCACTCGACATTACCACAATGATCAGCGCCAACGTTTCCACAAATATGCCAGCCTCGTAAGAAAACACATTCAACTGCAAGTCAGAATACTACACAACACCATACATGAAACACATAATGGTTCAACCTTCCAGCTGGTTTCGGATCAAATCGGTTCAAGTCGTCGATCTTGCAACACTGACGCACTTTGTTCGGAGCAATCACTGAACATACAGTACGAGTATAAGGTGGGGGAGGTGGTATCCTAAAGGCGACAGGCACCGTTCTGAACATATGCGAATGCTTCCTCTCCGTACGAAGCAAACTGGCGCTCAAGAGCAACAGTGCGTTAAAATTGTGGTCGAATTTTGGATGTTGTAAAACGCCATCAGCCTGTTTACCTGTAGTTACTCCTGACCTGCGTTACCTGATTCCAAGTTGGGCTAGCAAATTTTCTTATTTCATACCCCACCAACTTTTCCTCCGTCCCCGACAGCGCTTCCTTTCCCCTAGCACCCACTCAGTATTTCTAGTTGACCACCAATTATCTGCCCTGCGAATTACGTGGCCTGCCAAACTCCAATATTCCTCTTAATTTCTACGACCACTATCCTGGTTTGTTCTTTGATCAACACCGCTCTCTTCCTGTCTCTTAACAGTACATCTAACATTCTTCGTTCCATCCCTTGTTTGAACGGTCCTTAGCTTGTTCTCAAGCTTCATTGTTAACCTCCAAGTTTCTGCTTCATATGGCAATACTGTAAGAATGGAATGATTGTACACTTTTCAAAGACAGCTGCGAGCTCCCAGTGATGATTTGGTAATGCCGGCCATATGCGCTCCAACCCATTCTCATTCTTCTGTAAGTTTCCTTCTGCATTTCCATTGTCTTCAATTGTCCAATTTCCTTTGTATTCTGCATAATAATCTTCTGCATATTATTCTGCCGATCATGAATTGTTGTTCGCATGACAGGTTATCCAACATTGTCTTTGTCTTCTGCATATTATTCTTCAACTTACTCTTACACTTTCTTGGTTAAGGTCCTCAATCAATTGTTGCAACGTGTCCCCAGCGTTGCTGAACAGGACAATGCCATCGGCAAGCTGAATGTTGTTGAGATATTTGCCGTTGATTCCCACCCTTAGTCTTTCCCAGTCTAATAGTTCGAATACTTCTTCTAAGCATGCGGTGAACATAGTTGAAGAGATTGTGTGTCCTTGTCTGACCGTTTTCTCGATAAGCATTTTTCCACTTTACTTGCGGGTAATTAAAACATGTGAAGCCGGAACTATCACTGAGGCAGAGTCGAAGCCTGAGAAGTTGTGGATACTTGTGCTGTGACTGAATGTAAATATGGAAGTTACACATAAATGAAAGACTTTTTGAGTTGTCAGCCGAATGCTCCAAGCACCGCGGCCTTGATGATAAGTTCGTTAGGTCCTTCAGTACAATCCATACGATATATACTTACACCGCTAATTACACACAAACGTAGCTTCGTCCAAACGGACTGAAATAAGTGATTGAACTGTGCACCACCCGGATAGCGCACAAGGCAGCATAATTCGAGCGACGTAAATACTGATCTTGCTGATACGACGCGTTTTCGTGACCGCGCTTAGCGTCGTGCACGCTTCACATTGTTCACTTGGCGATACCAGGCTACTGTGGCCGGCTTTGTCATGCCGGCCATCAATCAGTCCATCAATGGCGGTACGTAGCTTCATTCGCCGTCTTTTCTTTTTTTATATGCCATCGTATTGATGTCGCGCTTCTTATCATAGTATTGCCGTCCGTCGTACGCATACATTCGCTCACACCGCCGGCCACAGGATAAGCAAAATCATGAGCACAGACACTACGTCGCTTTGACTCAGTGCTCAATGGAAACCATGAGCAATATAAAACAAGTCTGAGGCTAACAGTCGGAAGACGACAGCGAATTGTACTACATCAGCAAGAAGTTTTCATAATTAGAAACGCTTATCTTTTTTGTTGTTCATGTTGTTGTTGTTGTTGCATCTTGCATGGAGAATCATGAGCCTCAAAAGCGTTGAAAAAGTAATCGTCCGCAGCCGTATAAGCGAGACAAAGCTGAAACTAAAAAAAATGACAAAGAAAACGATAGAAGGGCTCAAAACAGGTCAATGATAAACTTGACTGTTGTCAGGGACAAACATTACACGTTGTTAAGAATGGCGGGCTGCAAAACAAGATTGCCACACAGTTACGACAGGGCGACACGACGCGCATCTCCCCCTCACCGTCGCTGCAGCTGGGAGGCGTTCGAAGAAGCGGCCTTTGTGCTGGAATCCGCCACCCGCCCCATCGACATTGTGACGGGACGAGTTCGGTGTGTGAACAATGGTTTCGGAGTTCCCCAACGTGGACCTGATTTGACACGCATGGACAAGCTGCCGTGGGGAAGCCGTATTTTGGGGCTTCTCACGCTTCGGCATGACGCAAAACAACGAGCGACCCTCGATCGGCGTCGATAGTTCCCGGAACGGCACCCCTCCAACGCCGTCGTTTGGGCTTCGGAATGTGTATGTCTTTGTGTCTGTAAACTGATCTGCAGAGCAGCGGCGAGTTGGTGATGAGTAAACGAACAGTCGCCGCCTCGTATGGCCGGCGGATCGAGTGTATAAAAACTGTGGTTGTGCGAATGCTGAGGACACTTCTCTTGAGCAGTCATGTTAGACTGAGTCACTTCTCTCATGCAGTCATGTTGGACTGTTACTCTTTTTCTCAAGCAGTCATGTTAGACTGATTTAATTTCTGTAAATAAACCCTTTTTCCTCGTTCTCGATGAGAAGCAGTTCTTCACTTCATCAACGATCTCAGCGTAAATAAGTTGGACGACGGCATGGGCCAGCTACCTTCGAATTCATGCCGTACTCCAATCTTGGCAAAGGACCACGGACGATGGGATTGAGCCCCCAATCCTGACAACGTATATTTGCTACCATCCAATAGCGTGTCGTGACCAGTATGAAAAGTCGGGCTATTGTGCGCATAAACACAGCCTGTCAGACATTAAGCAGAAGTTTCTAGCACAGCATTAACAGCATTAACGTTACTGCCTCCCACAGCAGCGCACACAAAATACAATTTTGCACTAAAGCTGCTCAATGCACTTTGAGATGAGAAATCACAGCGCTCCACAGAAATGTAAGTACGCGCCATCCACGACTACCAGTTGCGGCCTCTGGCCAATCGGCCGCAACAGCGCGTTGCAACGCTTACTTGCGTCAGCTCGAACGGCGCAGATGGACCTAAGTATGTTCGCAAGGCTACTACCCACCCGCCGTGGTTGCTCAGTGGCTATGGTGTTGGGCTGCTGAGCACGAGGTCGCGGGATCGAATCCCGGCCACGGCGGCCGCATTTCGATGGGGGCGAAATGCGAAAACACCCGTGTGCTTAGATTTAGGTGCACGTTAAAGAACCCCAGGTGGTCAAAATTTCCGGAGTCCTCTACTACGGCGTGCCTCATAATCAGAAAGTGGTTTTGGCACGTAAAACCCCAAATATTAAAAAAGGCTACTACCCCTCCCCCTCCATTGTAGAAATTTCTTCTTACGTCGGCTGCTGCGACGGCTGTTAAGTTTTGGGAATCGACTTACGCTTACTATTGGCGGAAGTACTGAAGTTCGCACCTCTGCTACCATTACATACATGACTATGGCGGCCGCATTTCGATGAGGGCGAAATGTGAAAACACCCATGCACTTAGATTTAGGTGCACGTTAAAGAACCTGAGATGGTCCAAATTTCCGGAGCCCCACTGCGGCGTGCCTCATAATGAGATCGTGGTTTTGGCACGTAAAATCCCATAATTTGATTTTAGTTAGGTGCACGCCCTTTTTAGACTACAGCGCTTGTCTTTGCAGCGGCGGGCATCGCAAGCTTGCTGACTTTACAAACAGTTTTAGCTTTGTGAATACGGTTTTCTCATACGATTTTTTTCTTCCGCAACAATTTGTTCGCAAGCTCGCTTATTGAATTCTGGCCCTGATTAGCGCTTATGTTTATATCATTCCCAGCAGCAGGAAATGAAAAAGAGGACATGAATGTTTAATTATTGTAATTTTGTGCTACAAACCAGGAGTTACATGGTGCGACGCGTGGTCTGATGTGATGTATGGCAAATCTGAAAAACGAATGTTCCGGTTGTTAGAATCAGATGAAACCTGTTGGTAACTTGCTAAATGCTATTATCACTTAGGATTGTCACGCAAGATAATACCATATGTCTTCTCCTTCATACAACCCTCACCAACAGCGTGCGAAGTTCCGTTTTATATGCATATGTTGCAGTTGGAGACTTTTAATTCATTCTCTGGTGTGCGGGTAGCGAAAGTTATCCGTCGGGAAATGTATGTACAAATCCTTGTCACCCACTACGTAGCTTCATTATTTATTTTAATTATTTCATTTATTTATTTTATGCATACTGCGAACCACTTCTGTGGTCCAAGAAGGAGGACCTTATGTCGTACAAAAGAGAACAACAAGAACAAAAGACAACCAAATATTCAAAAGAAATGCAGAAAGTAAATATATATACATTAGAACAATATATTTAACAGCTACGGAAGTGGCACTCCAGTTCGCGTACGATATCACTAGTATCAAAGATACTTTCAGGTTATTAATTGCACTCAAATACAGTTATAGAAACGAAACTACCTAAAGGCGTTTGTTCTGGCGAAAATTGGTGCCAGTGCTCTATTATGAGTATGACAAGTTTTCCTAGTCATGTGTGGCTTTACACACGCTGGGATGGTAAGTGACTGGCAGTCGCAGTCGCAACTGGCAGTCACTTTGTGTGCGCGCCGTCCAAGGATTATTCTGCACGCGGCCGACCTTGAAGTATACCGAAACTGGTGGGGACGAGTGTGTGTACGTGTCGCGGTAGGTTCACGCTCGGCTCGGACCATCAGTCACGATTAATTTTGCTCCCTGCGTGTTTCCAAGACCGTGTCTGCTCGCTTCAAGTCTGGCGCCTATTGGATCGCGTCGGCTTGCCTGATTGGTCTGAGTAGGTGATTAATGAAGAGGCCTGTGTCTCCCGATGGTTCGCGTGTGCCTTCGACACTGCAAAAACCGATTTAAGGAGGAGGTCCGAGTCTTTTCGAGGTGAGCAAGGAGACAGCAGCCCACGGTGCCACTTCATCACAGGAACGCGCCGACATTCTCACTCCGCGTCTTCTTCCGCATTGCCAACTGTATACGATCTGTTCTTACACAGGTCAACCTGGAAGCTAATCACTGCTAGCTTCCTTGACGCTAGGCGAGCTACCTTCATGTATCGCCCAGCGCGTGGCTGTCTGCCGACTAGCTACAGGCGCTTTACGGCCATCCCGACTCGTGGGGTGTGCCCTTTCTGTGGAGGTCGTGAGGTCAAGGTCCATATCTTTTCGCAGTGTCTGCTGTTCACAGCTCTTATCGAACGGATATAGCTAGACTATTTAGCCTCCCAGATGTTCTATGCGCGTCGTGCGCGCCGATGGACGCGCCACTGCTGGCGGCCTTGCGCACAACACTCGGGAAAGGAGCCAGCCGCACGCCGTAGTTTGGTACGTCGTTCATCGTGCTTCTCTGTCTTATTCACGTTTTCAGAGCAAAATGAGCAACATCCTTCGCATGTGTGGGGTGGCCAAAGCTTCAAGGAATGTCGAAGAATAATTGTTGCACGGTGGGGGGCTCAAATACCGTAAAAACGTTCCGGCGATATGGTTCTAATCATTCCCCGCAAAGCCTCATCAGCGCGAGCAACGGTAGCAATGGATCGCCCCCGTTCGGCGGGAAATTTCTTGTTCTCATCTTTTCCGTTGTCGTGTCAGTGTTTTTTACACTCGATCATATTTAGACGGTTAAGCGACGAAGTTCATCTGCAGTGCAGCATACGGTTTAAAGGCATTTCGCTAAAGTTATGAATGCCGTTTGCCGCTTCGCTTCTTTACCGCGTTGCGCTAGCTAGGCAGCACGTCTGCACGAGCGCATTGTGTTGCATGTTAAAGCTACTGAAGCTTGCAAGAACTGAAATTATTAGTTTTATGGGGCCCGGCAAATCCTCGCACCAGCTGTCGCGCACTTCATGTTTTTGCATCTATTTTATGTGTAGCTTCGCGCATGTTGAACTGTTGCTAGTCGCTTCATGCATAAATCTTGTTGATTCTTTCGAGCTGCAAGGTTTTCACCCTGCCTCGTTTGTAAAGTGTCTAAATCACGCTATGTCTTATCGGAATGATACCAAGCAAGTGATTCTTCAACAGCTTTATTCTTCTTGCCCGAGGGCATCTTAGATAGTGTGCTTTTTTGGGAAATGTGTTTAGAATATAGGTAGTTCAGGCGATAATTGCTAATAGTTGCTGCATATGGTATTTTTGTTCCATTTTCACTGAAAAGTTCGCGTCACATTTGGGAAGTCATCACACCTCCATGCTTTCTCAGCAGACTTACCACGCCGAGTGATTTGTTTATTTCAGAACACAGTCGCTTAATGCACGTGAATTTTTTACTCAACCAAATTATCTCTTATTATGCTTACGCCGCAGGAAACTAGGCCCGACCTTGGCGCCAACGCTCATCTACTTTGACTGGCGCCGCTCTGCATGCCTTTAAATATATCATGTGGCATCTCTCTCTAGTAAAATTAAAAAAAGTGCTGAAAAGTTGGTTAGAATTTAGATTTGTAAGTTTCCAAGCAGCTCCCTTGGGGAATTTAAAATTGTAAGAACTGCAGCGGGAACTGCAGTTTATCGGCGTATGCAGCAGAACTGTGTCGGCGGTACAGTGCTAGCTAACACGCGCTTTTGTTAACCCGTGCGTTTGGTGACTTCGTTGACTAGTGTACGCGTTTCCATCAATAAATTCGCAATTACTCTTCTTGAGGTGACTCACATGTACTCATCGCCAGAAATGTCACAACGACATGTGCAGACATCACACCATGCGGATTTGTTTGAGATATAAGTCTACACTAACGACGGGTGCTTACTATTGACGTACAGAAGCAGCATTACGGTAAGGGTAAAATTAAAAAAAAGAAAAACGATCGAGACATCGCATTACTCAATAAAATTTCGGGGCTAGTTAATATGAGCTCCATTTCGTGTAAATGGGGTTCATGGCGTTTACCTGCTGGACGCACCTGGCACGTATGTGGACCAGTTTGTCCCAAACAAGCATCGTGTTCATACCAGCTACCACAGAGGCCAGCGTCTTCCCTACAGCTGTCACCGCAGAAGAAGCAGTTTGGCACCCGAACGAAGGAGAAATCGGAGCCGCGAACTTCAGCCATCCTTGCTGCAAAGGGTTGTCGCCTGCTCCCGAGCGCACTGTTGGAAGCGCCCGCTAGCAACGTTGCCCGCTAGGGGGCTATCAGTGGCGCCTCTATAGGCGGTGCACTACGCGTATACCAAATTTCAGAAGGGCCCTCTGTTGGGCTAGTTGGTCTAACACTGTAAATTACAAATACAGCAAAAAAATACACATACACATAAAAAGACACGTAAAGACACATAAAGAAAGCGCTTGTCCGCGTCTTTCGTGTCTTCTTTGTGTGTATGTGCCGTGATTTTCGAGGATTTAGGAGGAAAGCTCTCCATCAAGCTGTGACGCATGTATTTAGGGTTGCTCGACTAGGCCGCTCGAGGCAGTCTATCGTCGTCTTTCCGCTTGTCTTTGTGGAACCAGGAGCAAAAACCGGTCGTGGCGCATCTGAATACGATCGCGTTGCCCCGGGGACGCCTTTTCTGGTCTCAATAGTTGTATGTCCAAACCTCTTCTGCGTTCAGGCAATCCGAGCGTCTGTTGGGCTCGTGTCCCTGAATACCGACATGTCTGTTTGTGTGTGGAGCGCAGTCGCTCAGTTCTTGCTGCTCCACAGGGGCCCCCTTCTCCGGGAAAGACCGTCGGCCCGAACCAAAGCCTCCCACCCAGTCAACCCGCGTGAGTGGGGGGAGGGGGGTGGGGTCAATGTAGCGAATGATGCTGGGTTGATGAGTACATGTAACCTCTGGGACGAGGCACCGACGGGTGCCAAGTCTTCTTGCCATCTAACAACGGTACCAGACCAGTTAGGCAGGCCACCGACGACCGGTATGACATTGTTTCGTACGTACTATGTGTACAGTGTAACTTTTAAGTAATACCAAGTTAATAAACCTAGTTTTTCGAATGCTACTTCTCGTCGTCGTCATGCCCGCCGATCTGCACTGGCGTCTGCCGGAGCCCATTTCCCTTCATTGTCATCTCCCTGGTGAGCTGATGCGTCCGAACGTTAACAGCTGCGTCACTTCGCTATAATACTTTGGTACACAGAGTGACCCAACTATCATGTATCAAGATTTAAAAGATATGCAAATGCCACCTAGCTGAACAGAACCAAGATAATGCTGTTTGCCATCGCTTGGAGGCACTCGGATAATTTTTTTGCATTCCACCTAGTTACACAATTAGTCTTAATTAATTAATCAACTTCTCAAATGTTATAATTGGATGAAAAGCGTCAATGGCAAAATCGTAGAGCAACATAAAAAAATGTGAAGGACGCTTAAGCTTCGCCTTTAAGAGTGGAATGCTACAACATTCAGAGATCGCTGTCAGCTCGTCACGCTTCCCGGCAACCGCAGCTTTCTTGCGGATGCGTGGAGGCGCGCGTAACGGTGTTGTTGCAAGGAACCGAGCGGGCCGCGCCGATCTTTGTGTTTGAGTTTTCGCGTAACAAAAAATTGTTTTCTGGCATATTCAAATGAAACTCCGACGTTATCGTGTCGGTAGGGTGTGTTTAGGTCGTACTTTACGACTTCTCTAACGCCTTTTACTTTGAGGAATTCAATTAGTTCAGTAACGGATCTGTGCCGTGCGGAGGGCCTGCGTGGTTGTGGTTCGGAATGCTTTTTTCGCGAAACGATGTCCGACGCCTACAACGGAATTTTTGCGACACGGGGCGTTAACGCTAAACTCCCGATACAGCTTTCTGATGCTTAATACGTGCTACATGAGAGTGTTTTTCCAAGCGTGAAAGAATACGGCCAATTGCCCGGCAATTTGCCCGTATTTGCCCACAAATACGGGCAAAATTGCCGCGCAATTGGCCGTTCGAGGCACTCTCTCGCTCGGAAAAAACACGCTCGGAAAACACTTTCATGTAGCACGTTTTGAGCAACACAAAGCTGTATCGGGAGTTTTTCATGTTGCTCTAAAATTTTCTCATTGGTAATTTTCATCTAATTATAATCTTTTAAAAGTTGATTAATTAATTAATACTAATGATGTAATTAGGCGGAATAAAAAGATAATCTGAGTGTCGCCAAGCGACGGCAAACACCATTGCATTGATTCTGTCCAGATACGTTGCATTTGCATATTTTTAAATCTTGGTGCGTGATAGTTGGGACACTCTGCATATGTGAGGCTTCGCTTGGCGATTATACAAGGCTGCTTCCAGCACGCGTCTTTACGGCTGTCACCAACACATACATTTCGAATAATCATGCAAATGCAGACCTTTCAACTGACGTGCATTCATTATTCCGTCCTCTCGCAGGTATGACGGTGCAGGAGATCGAGGAGGAGAACGCGCAAACCATCAACGACCTATACCGCCTGCTGAAGAAGTACAGCAACCTCCGGGGCATCGTGCATGGGCTGCAGATTGCCTACACGGACGCTAAGGTGTACCCTTTCATACCGCGCTACAACATGCTCAAGGATATGATCAAGTGCGTGCTCCGGGACCCGAGCTACATGGAGGTCTGCCACGAAGACATCTCCCGGACCTAGTGGCGCCTTGCTGCTGGTTGCATCAGCCTATCGCTGCTGCCGCGCTGTCGCTTCTGTAACCACAGCGCCGCGCGAAGCGGACCGCGGCACCGGACGCAGCGAGCGGCCACGACGCTCGCCACGCCGCAGGGCCGCTGTCGCGCTTCTGTGACGCACTCCCCGCCTTTCGGCCTAAAGGAAACGATAGCCCCACGAGCTATCACTAAGTCAGCACCTTTCTTTCCCCTCAAACTCGGCTCTATATTAACGCTTGCTGTTTGTTTTGCAATCAACATTGCCAAGGAACGCACGCGAAAAAAAGAAAACGACTCCCACATATGGCTGTCGCCTTAGCTTAGTGGTATCTGGGCATGCACTGAACGCACGCAGAGCGCGTGTCACTGCATCGTTAGCCGTCGGTAACATGACGTCATTCATGTCCGCACTACAAGCGCGCTGTCACCTTCGGTGACGCGTCATGTCAGAGACACGGGCTCACTGCAACGCTCACGTGTGCGCACTTGCAGACTTAATTGCTCGGCCGGCAAGCAACCGTTCCCAAACCACTTTTCTTTTGTTGCTGCAAACACGCTTGATTCGCAGGTTCCTCTCCCCTTGCTTCTGTTATCGCGGTAACGTCATTAGCTTAGTGGCCGCGGCAACGATGTATACGAGCGGCGCCAGATTTACCGGGTATAGGTGTTGTCGACGTGCGTCCATGTCGTTTCTCGGTGCAAAGGTGAAAAACTGCCTCGCGACCAAGGAGGCGCACACCTGATTCGTCGCTACCGCGGTCATTAAGACGCCCATTAGAGACTGAGCATGCCCCTCTCTCCGCTCCACCGCTCCCCCTCACCCCCTCCCAAGGAGCCGCCATCTCGTTTTTTCCCCCCATCGACGGCTTACCACCGCTCGGGTGTCGACGAGTCAGCCGACTGAACTCGGCGTCTGGAAAAACTTCCTCGCCTGTCTGTGAACTCACTTACTGCATATATGGTGCCGCTTGACGTACACATACGAACACGAAAACTCACTGTCGCTCCAGCGGTTCTCAGCAACGATGAGCTTACGCGTCCTGTGTAATGCGCGCAAATTAACTTACTCGAGGGCCAATTTTAGCGTACCTTGTGCACGCAACCAGTTTGCCACGGGCATATTCAACTTCGGTATAGCCGTATATTGCACGCCGATGAGGAGAGAGAAAACCCGAACGCGGAGACAAAAGAATACGCGCCACGCGCAGAAGGCGACGCCGTGCGTCTTTTTTCCCCGCACCTCCCCCGCAGTTACACACGAGGTGTAGTTCGGCCTGCATGCGTGGAGCCGTGCCCTGGGCGAACTGGTTGGAACGGCGTGCTCTCGGGAGTCGCGAAGCGACTGCGTTGTCTTGTCGCGCACACCTGCGCGATGTTGCTTGACTGCCGCTGTATGTTTCTGAGGGCAGGATCCTTTTCTCCCGGGCTGCATTTTCCTGTGCTCTGCGGGAAGACAGAAAAGGCGCGCTGACGTCTTGTAGAGACGCTACGGCGAGGCCATGTGTACTATAAGAACACGCGGCGTCACTGAGAGAGACAGACGTCGGCAACCTTCTGCAGAAGCGGGCCGGGTTCCCTCGACGGCGTCAGATAGAGGCCGGGCGGTGAACCGAATGCTCATGAAAGAACAAAAACAAAAGGGTTTAGATTTCAGCATTCGCGTCCAGGTAGCATGGGACAGACGCCAGAAAATGGCATTCCCTGCATTCGGCTAAACGGTAGTCAAGAAAAAAAAGGAAAGAAAAATGCCAGTTATCCACGTAGCAGGACACTGCTACGCGACGTGCTGTTGGACATGCTGGGCGTGTTGGATTGTTGTGACGTGCTGTTAGGATATCAGTGAAGTTGGAACGTGTGCGAGCGAGATTGGTGGATGGATAATGCCAAAAGGGAACGACTCTGTTTAGATCGCAATTCGAAGCTAATGGTGCAGTCAGCCATTAGATGGAATAAGAGAGCGTACGGGGGGGATGGAATGGAGAACATTTTTCTCGAGTTGTGTAGCATGAGTGGAGCGACAGTGCCTGGAGGGAAAGATCCGGCCAAGCCTGCAAGCCGCTGGTTGTCGACCTCTTTGCTAGGCCACCTAAACTGCGTTTGTTGTACAAATTCGAACGTTCCATACGAGTGAGTTCATTTTTGGAACTGTAAGCGATCTAGCTAGTTGCACTTTATAGGCACGCGTGACTAAATTTATGGCACATCAGGTTCTCAAAAGAAAAGCTCGTAGAACCGCGATAGTCCCACACCTATAATTGTAGAGTGACGTCGGATTGAAATGGGTGCTCCAACCACGCGGAAACATTTTACCTGCTATAGTCTTAGCGACTAGCGTCTGTGCTGCCGCTGCTCTAGTTACCAGTACAACGCAAGAACAAGAAATATGTTTAGCTGTTTGCCGTTAGTCTACCGCATTGGATCCACTTTGAATCGATCATGTAGAAGTCGCGTTGTTGGCATTAGCTACACTGCATATAACGGGTTTGTTGTTGTTTTTCTTTCTCGAACGATGTGTATGTATACGGTGCAGAGAGACGAAGAGCTGTTCTCGTTCCTCTCTATAAATGCTATCTGTGTGTCGTGCATACATATCACAAGGTGTCAACGAGCGCTGTTTTAAAAAGAAGAGCGCAGTTTGCATGGCATGCCTTGTCACGCTGTTTGTATACATACATTGATGTCTCCATGTGATACCGGGCTTACAAGGCTTCTTGTAACATATGTGTTCGCCGGTGTGCCGGATTGTGATTTTTGTAATTGTTGCACGTTGAACTAGGGACATGGCTGAGCAACCCCTTGGGCCGCCGCGTATATTATGGCACATGCAAGGCGCGCGCGCACCTCTGGCCACTTGGGCCTTGCGAAACACACGAAGAGGCGGAAACAGAACATGACATACTTTAACACACACCACACACTGCGGTACCACATCCCCTCGTTGTTCTGCACTCGACAGAATTCACTATTACCAGGTGCTCTTATTTTCTGTTGCTGTTGTTGGTTTCGCCGTTCTTTCCTCAAAGGTCAGCAAGCCCAGAACGCAGGCATCTTCGTTGGTTCACTATTAAAGGGCCCTTCACCAGGTTTGACCATTTTGAGGTGACAAGCGCAGTGCATACAATGTGCGCTAACGATCGTGTCTGCTAAGTATTACATCCCTACACGCCGCGGAAAGAGCCTAAATTTCAAACCAGACGACGTTTGCCCTTTCTCATCGCGTGCGCCGCGCTCCCAGCCAGAGAGTCAACGTCAATCGCGCAAGTGCGCCTACGTACATGGCCGTGCTGTGACGTCACTCGTAGGGACACGTGATTTCGATAATTATTCAAGGCAGCATCAGTTATTTGTTTAATCTGTTGCTTCAATAGATGAATTAAAGTTGAGATACATAACAAAACATACAAACATTACCTCTGCGTGTTTTTGTCTTCGTACCGTAGCAAGAAAGATGTACATTCGACCGATTCTTTAACAGTACCGCTCGAGCATCCACTAGCCGGCCGGTCAGCGCCTTTTAACGGCGCGAGGCGATGAGATCGTCGAGGACTTGTTGATCTCTTGCGGCTCTCTCTTGCTCGTGCTGATATCGTCGCTTCGCGCCGTTAGATGGCGTTCATCGGCCGGCCGATCGAGGCTCGCGCGGTACTGTTAAACAATCGGCCGACTTCCGTTTCGTCTGATTGTTCTCACTTCGTGCAGTAGCGCACAGGGGACGAAATTGTCTTTTTTTTTCCGTGTTACAGCGCCGCAGTCGTGCTCTTTCATCCTCTTGCGTCTGCTCAGTGTTCGTGATTGTGACACTGACTTGTACCGCTAATCAGGTGTTCTCGTGCAGCGCGCGCGAAACGAGGCAAACAGCTCGCGCGCGAAACCGTCGCTGGAAGTGCGCCACTCAGTAAAAGCGCGCGCGAGAGAGAGAAAGAAAAAAATGAGCGACCAGTGACGCATTCGTCACGCGACCCTCCGGTTTCGGTATGGGAGAACGCAGGGAGGGAATTTCGCTTGCGGAGGCTAGACGGGGATAGTGGAGAGAGTGTCTATGATGGGGGTGACGCTCGCCTCCTGAAATCATGGGTGCGCGGCACTTCAAATATTTCTGTCTCTGCTATTAATGAACTAATCTGAAAAATTGTTGCTGTGGAACACCCATTAGAGATCGCGTAACGACTTCCAGCGCATAACCAAAATTTTCGATGTGGCCTGGTGAGGGGTCCCTCAAGGCATGCTGCTTGTTTAGACATCGAGTTGTTTTAAATTAAAAAAATAAGATTTATCGCTGCAAGCAATTCAGTGGAAGTCAGTGCATCGCGCTTTGCGAGGATTTTCATAGGAACGTTATGCTTTAAGGCGTAATTTTGGCGCAGTTGGAAACGTGAATATGAGCGGTGGTGCTGGAATTTTTTCTTCGAGGCTTATTGTGCACGCGCTGAGTGTAAATATACACACACGTTCGCAACCCCCGTCAGTCCAAAATACAACACATACATTGAAATGCTGCCTTAATATTCTTTCCTTTTCGATGACATTCCTAGTCTTGATTTTGACAAAAAGCTTGAACGTTATTTTCTTACTCTCACAGCTATGGGCTACAGGTGCTGTGACTTTCTACGTCTTCACCGTTCCGATGCAGTGGTCTTCGCCAGCGATGTGGACGGCCTTCACTTATATGAACGTCTCTGTAGAGCTTTCTTGGGGGAACACCGAAAAGAGAGAGACGCACCTCGGCCAACGAAACGCGAGGCGGAACCGACGGGAACCGGAGAGTCCGCGCAGTCTAGATTGACTCAGCAGTGGTCCGGACAACGCAGAACCGAGTTTTGCCCCCCGCTCTCGGAGTCACCGGCTCACGTAATTCGATTGAGACTCAATCGACAAGATGGCCGGTTATTTTTTTCTCCAACCCTCTTCGATCGGTGCCTCAACAGACTGCCGTCATGAACGACGTACGCGAAAGAGGTGAGGCGGAGTGGGAGGGCACCTTGTTTTTAGAGCCAAGGTTAATTGTGCCCTCGCGCGCTCAATGGGAGGCTCCCCCGCGACAGCCGCGCTCGGCTGTTCGTGGGGGCAGCGCCCCCGTCATCGCCAAGGGCGACGCAGAAGTCGAGGCGCGCACGCCGCCGCTGAACGGAGCCCGGAAGGCCCGTCGTCGCAGGGAGACAACGACCGCCGCTGGAAAAAGAAAGGGCCTGTTGACACGCCGTCGGCCGCCGGCAAACGCCTAATGGCGATCAGCGACGTGTGTCACGTTCGCAGGCGCGCGATCGCTACGGTTTCCGAAGGACGGAACGCCCTTAGCAAATACTGCGTCAACGCCGCTGCACGTCCACTGTACTGCACACAAAGAAATGGACACACTGCCGAGCACGCGCGGTACCAGCTCCCGTTTGTGTACAGTGCGAGTCGGTTAACGACAATATTTGCTCTGTGCACACAGTTAGGACACGATTCCCGCATTGTCAAGCGCGTTCACTATCTGGCCAAACTTCAGCTCGCAAAACGGCTACTACAGCCTTGAACGCTTCAGTGCTGCCGCTACGTCTATCATGCTGCTTGCAACCGAAGCGGCGCCTTTGCATTATGGTAGTGCATCTGTCCGCACTTATGAGATTTTACGGCGCCTTAAGGAGCGCAGAAAACGAGACGTCGGCTGTGCAGAAAACGTGCTCTGGTGGATATTCTGCATGCACAGATGAATGAAAAACGAGCTTGTGTGAATATTATAGTTCAAGAAATCGGTGCGCTGTTCTGGAGGTGTTTTCTTGGGGACACTCGAGAAACCACTAACGACGGGCCGTAAGTTAGCCGTGGGCGAAGCCTGTAAAAATCACTCTTTCGCAGTGTTACGCGCCGAGCACGTTGTCCTGCTGCCACAAAGGTCGCAGCGACGAAGTAACTCGACTTTTCCCTCCCGTAGTCATCGCTACCATCAACCAAGCGTTCTCAAGACAACGCCGTTGCGCATTGTAAGAGAAGCAAAGTAATCAGTGGGAGGCCCCGCCGATAATTTAAAAAATTTAGGAACCTACTGACCAAAAGTAGTTTTGTCGTCAATTTATTTGGCGCCATAATTCTCGAAGAATAATTAGTTCCCAACTTGAAAAAAAGCAAGAATTAAGAACCCACAGTAAGACCCTTATGATGATTGTTTTTGTTTGTTTGTTCGTTTTTTGTTTGTTTGTTTGTTTGTTTGTTTGTTTGTTTGTTTGTTTAAAGCCCAAACCCCGTGTGAGCGATTTTGTACCCGATGGCGTTGATCAACAGCTTTGAGCGACGAAACGGGCCGTCGCGCGACCAGATCGCTCGTTCTTGTCGCTCGATTCTGGAAATCTACAGAACTCGTCGCTCGTCGCCCAGAACTGCTATGAGCGACTAGCCAATTGCTCGAAGTCGGAACTGGATGTATATCAGTCAAGTACTACCGATTGTCCCACGGAATGAGCAAACGACTATATTTTGATACCCGCTAGGATAAGAACCTACTGCAAGACCTTCAGAAATATTTTATGCTGCTCAGTACAGTAAAACACGTCAACTCAAGTTAATCAAGCACGCGTCAGGCCAGTTTTGTTGCGAATTTGCTGCCCTCATACCGGCAACATCGGGGAGACGTCGCTCAAAGTCGTAGCTCGCGTGGGGTACGACTTGTAGGCAAGACGCGAACGCGACAGCCATCTCCATCGCGTCGCCTGCCGCCGTCGCGCGCAAGATCGCTTGCATGGGGTTTACACTTAAACTGGAGACGTAATCACGCGCATTTTGAGTGGAGGTAGCTTGCATGTCTTCATGCGACGAATGAAACTTTACTTGGGATGTGCTTGTGAGCGCGCCAGTATAGAATACTGGATCGTATAAGTTCACTTACGAGAGTGTTTCCACACCGTTTTATACTATGCTCGCGAAATTGATCGCAACGTACCGTTAATTTGTCTGTGATTCAGCGCACGTGCTCATAAGACGCACTGTCACACGTTACAGCTCACATTTGAGATAGTCAGCACAGTCAATGAATTTCATACATAATCAACACGCCGGCACATGAAGACAGCACATACAGACATCGATATTGGTTGTTGACAATGCTAGTTGTGTTATGTATACTCTTTCAATAGTGTAATCTCCTAGATGTGTGTTCTCGCATAGCAGCTTAGTATGGATAGCTTTAGTGTGCACGTGCAATTACTCTTCGTCTTGGTGTCCTCTGTTCAATGTGTTGCAGCGAATACGTGTAGTGCTCGTCCACGTAGATGTTGCTTTCCGGCAGTTGTTGGCTTTCTTTAAGACTACATGTTAAATAGTCAGTATTGCTCTCATAGTAACCCCTGTGAGCCTGTAACATTTATTGCGCTAGATAAAGGCCTGCCTTAAGTTATAGAGAGAAAAAAATAAAAACAAAAAAGACACGGCATTCCCTCTACCCGAAGAACAGACAAGGAAAATCCCTCTCAAACTGAGATGCCTTACGTGAATAAAAGCCGAACAAACTTGGAAGGAAAATGATTGGGGTTTCACGAATGCGTCGCATTACGTTCGAACTTGTGCCTGACGTTCTACTGTCCATAACGTGTCGTACAAGCCTTGTCGCCGTCTTCGAGGGTTGCCTTTCTTGAATTTTTTAGCGGCTAACCCGGTTTGGTTCGGCGGCGTTTTTCGCGTTCGACGTGTTTTTGGCCAGCGTCTCTCGTGCGCGCATACCTCGCGTTCAACCACCGCCCCCGTTTTATTTCTCCTCCACCTCAACGATTATTCGCGCGCTCCCAACGCAATGCACGGCGGTGCTGAGGATGGCGCTTCCTCGCACGCCATATCACCTTGCCATCCGCGTGGCGCCGAGCAACTATACACTTAGCCGTACTGCTTAACGCCCACGCACGTGTGAACATGGACCACGTTGCGCTCAGAGAGAGCCTAGCGTTTTGGCACATACGCGGGAGCCTCATGCGCCGGAGGCCAGCCAGCAGGCATCAGGTCGCCGGCAGCTCCGCCCAAATCTTTTTCCGAGCTTCCTCGGAGACGTTCAAGCATAACATACTGATACGGATACTGTCGAGAGGCAGCAGCTACGACATCGTTCGTTTACTTTATTTGCTGAAGTAACGATTACGGTAGGAAAGTTCGCCGTCGTTACAGCGCTACAGCTAAATATTAAGCTCACACATACGCAGATTAAATGAAGGACTAGTTGAACCTCGGCCAATCGAAGAGGCCACACGATGTCGCGCCGAGGTTCAAAATGTGCAGCGGCGCACGAGCCTGCTATTCGGATTTCAGTTTATGCACGTGTCTGTGGGTTCAATTACTCGCTACATGCCAGCCTGGCGTTAACAAAAGCTCAGTGCGGAGGAAGCTGCGGCGGGAAACTGAAGCGCGCGCTACAATTTGTTGTGTGCGTTGGCAAGTTCTTAGAGGAAAGTGGCCCCAAGCATGGGCGGTCGTTCGCTGGTAGATTGCCGGCTAGCCCGCACCGGCTGCTTGCGGTCCGGTCCCTGCTCGCGTGTATGCGCATCCATCGTGCGCCGAAGATGCTTTGTGTGTACACTGTCGGCGCTACGGCAGGCGTTTTGCGCATGCTTCGTTCTGCTTTCTGGTAAGCTTGCCTACGTTTTCTTTTAAATTATTTTTTCTCAGGCAAGCGGAACTGCAAAGAGAGAGACATTGACGATGTGAAAGCGAGACGACTCTTCTGTAGAACAAATTCTTAGCTACATACACGAGGCAATAAATAAACAGCGCTAGCGAAGAAAGGCCGCAAGGCGTTCACGCTCTCTCAAGGAGGCGCCCCCAAACGTTGGAATGCGCGAGCGGTCAGCGCTAAAAGCACTCACAAGCATAGCAGCGGACTCGCTGAGCGATCGAGGCCGTTATTGCAACCGTAGCGCAGCGAAATCGCTCGCTCAGCTTGGATCAACACGCCAGCGCATGCACGGTATTGTCGCGGAGTAATAATTCGGACGCAGCCGCATGGGCGTCGCTAAAATACTGGCAAGATTGCTTCGTGTACAGAGTACATATATAGAGACTGCAATACAGCTCTTAGTAATAAATGCTTTGTCGACATACTTGCAACCTTTGGGGTGTTTAAAACTACAAACACAGCTCGATAAATATGAAGGTATAATCAAATTAGTGCACATATTTCGTCCAAACAAAGGTAACGTTGATTGGCGGGATAAACGAAATTTACTGAAGTGTTGCACGTATACCAACAACTATTCTCAAAGGCCTTGACTTTATTATAGTTTGTGGTCATATATGTCAAAACACTTCCCAGAATTTCATGAGCACAAAACATATGTACTCGCTGTACCTCGTCCATGTTTCGGTTAGCGAGCCTCGCCTGATTAGGTTCTGTGGACTTCCTCGTCTTCTAGAACGCTGTATTTACGCTCTTCCCATTCTTCTTTTTCTTCGAACCTTGCGCTCTTTGTTGGACGTAGTTAACATGACGAGTAGTTATGAATCGCTTTGTTCTTCGCAACCAGCTCAGCTTTCCTTCGTCAGTTACCTAAATTTGGCGCCTGCACTGAGCGCCTCGTTTGTTTACTATAGCAGCTTCAGCTCCCAACTTTTACACTCACAAGCCGAGCTAGCATGGCTGTGCCGATGCCGAACTCCGCCTATTTTGAGCCTTCCCAAGTTGCCACAGAAAATTACTGTTTCTAGAAGGTGAAAGCCGATGTCTATCTCTTTCCACGAGGACAGAATTAGTCTGGCCCTGCGGCAAGCTTGAGTGTTAGCTTCTCCTGCTGTCGATCTGTAGTGAGGATGCCTTGATGCGCGATTTAAAAAGTAGTTAAAAGAGCGCGAAAACTTTGGTTCCTGTCAGCATCTACTGCTACCACAATGCTCGTGATATGCAGAACCGCCACCAACAGTCGGCTGCATTAAGAGGCACCGTTTTAACTTGTTCACACCACCGCGTCCACCCTCTTCTTTTTTGTTTACTCTTCTTTTATCCTGCTAGTACCCCCCCTCCCTCCTCCCCCCCCCCACGGGTGGCCTGCGTCAAATGTTAAATGTTCAGATCCCTTTAGACGAACTAAGTGGTCGCTGCAAAGCTCGATACATTATTTGGCACCAAACGATAATAAAATCAGCAACTATGTTTGGCTACTCTACGAGAACAACGTGTGCCATGCGACATACGATGAGTTTCACTACATTGTGCTGAAAAGTAAATATATGTTGTGTGTGATACAGTTTACTCTCGTGCTCTTACGTTAAGATCGTCAATGTGGCGCTGCTACGTTGTGTATGATGCGTACATCGAAAAAAAAAAAGGAAAATCTTTCTCGCAGGGTCACAACGAATAACATTCAATGACACAGTCACGAGCACACAGCTACAGTGCTGACTTTCAAAGTCAGCCTGACTATGCTTCTACAACATCGAAGTCACATTTGTATACGTTTGTTTGTATCGCGCGCGACAACATCAGCAGCCGCGGGTTTGTATTTCGTTCCATTTGACGGCCGGCGCTCTCTGCACGTATACAAATGTGGTGTCGAGTGCTGTATAAGGGTGCTCTCGCAACGGTCCTTCTCCAAGTACAGGAAAACCGTCACCTGTGCATCCTCTTTCGCAGATACCAACGAAACTTGATGCAATCCTCCCTTTTACTTTTTATCAGTGTGCAACACGAGCATAACTCGACGGTGGAAGAACCTGACGCGAACTTTCAGCATGATCCTGGTGACGTACACTCTAATTGAAGGTTTGTGAACGGTGCCGAGAAAGCGTACGAGCTAGTGCAAAATGCTCTCAGCTTGCGATTCCCTGTTTCACGGCATTAGGCACGTAGGCGTTGCTTTACTTGAGTTTTGTTTCAAATTATGAAGTATATATTAACGTAGTTAGCTCTAACCTTTTCGGACTGACTTTAATTAGTAGTTTGGTTTAGCTTGATTTAGTAAACTTGTAGTTTCACCTCACCTTTCTTTTTCTGCCTTGTGTTTCTCTTTTATGACGTCGGGATCCGAGAAATCAGTGTCTCTAGTTTGTTTTTCAGAAAACGCATTCTCATCACGCAGAAAGAGCTCTTGCATAACGGCGAGTACAATCTCCTGTTTTTGTTTTTTTTTTAAGACAAATGTATGCGCTGGAAATTGTGCGGTGTGTTCGACTGTTCTTTCTCTGGTGCCACCTTTGAATTTGGGCACTTCTACCGACGCGTGTCTGACCCCTCCGAAAAGCCAATCGCTATGCCTATCCCGTCACAACACCTCACCAAGAATCCGCAGCGCATTTCGCCACCCATTGCACAGCGCATGAGCAACGGGTGGGCCTCCTCTATGCGATATCCACCTGCCGGCATCAACTTAAATTTACCGCGGAGAATAAACATCGCTGCACGAGTTCGCCGAGCAGACGCCGATAAACAAATTAAGAATAGGCACTAGCGAAACATTTTACCTATACTGATTACCAAACCGCAGTCGATCAATTCGCATATTAAGCGGCTGTCCGGACTTGCAGAAAACTTATATAAAAGAACAAGAGCACGCATTCCGCCCTAGACGATTGTCTTGCATCATTCCCACTGCGGACTTGAAGCCACGCCAGACATGCACAAGTGACAAGTCCCTTGATCACAGCGGTCTCTCAGCGCAGCTGGCCGGGTTTAGTTGGCTTCTCGTTTTCGGCTGAGAACGTCTATTTTTCTTCCTTTCTTTTTTCCTTCTTCGGCACCCATTATGTTTGGGTCGGCGTTACTTGCCAGTGCGGAAACTCTCTTTAGACAACCGTGAACAGACTCGTTAACGCGACTTTGACTGTTTCATTAGTGAAAAATACAACGCTAATAAAACATTAGTCGATTGATCGCAAGCTCAATCGGTCTGTCGTCCAGGCCTACCAAATACATATTGCTAGGTGTATTACATATCATACGTGTTAATACATTGGAAGAACAACAAAAATGTACTCGTTTTGCATAGTGAGTGCCGGGAAAAGGTTTTCGGCGTACCTAGTTCTACATTTGAAATGCGCAACTAAGGAAGGGGAACGCCGAAAAGCGGCGGCTATAGGAAAACCCTGCAGCTGGTGGAAGCGTGCGCGTGCAATTGACGACCGCGGCCACGCTTTTTTTTTTTTTTGAACCAAGGAACGCCTGTTATGCAACACTTTTATTGCATTAAACAACCTCCTGATCGCTAAGCGGGAACAGCAGTCTGGCATTATTTATTTTTTATTCTCGTTCGTGACGCGGGGAGACAGCACACGACACCGTGTTCGTTCGTCCTCGGATCGTCTAACATGAAACCTAAACTCTGCACCAGACCGAATACAGTGCTTTCAACGTTAAGCTTGCTCATTTGCGCTCCGACCTTCTGCGTACGAGTGTGCGTGTTTGTGTAGTCAGCAAATATCGTTTGCATGTGGGCAGCGAGGCGTCACTCGCTGCTGTGGCGTCTTTTACTGCTAATTTATTATCTTATGACACGTTATGACTCAGCGCGAAAGAACTGCGAACACACACACACACAAATGCACACACATACAGACACACAAAAGCTCCTTACATTGAAATAAAAACGAAGAGCAAGCCACGTACTATCGTGAGCAATATGAGCGGGGACACGCGAACGTGGGGCAGCCTCGAAACCGAATTGGAGCGATACGCGGATGGCGCTGTCGAAAACAGAGGGTAAAGAGGGACGCTCTTCCGCTAACTGTTAGCACTCCCACCACGCCTATGTTTGTCGAAAACGGCAGCTTACGGCATTTCGCTGGCCGCCGATAGCCGGTAAAACGGTTACGTGCACAGTGACCTACAGCGAGTCTTTTTTTGTCAGGCATGATTTCCTTTTTCTTTTTTTTTTTTGAGAGCGCAGTTCTTAGGCGTAGCGTTCCTGCGTTTAGCGTAAGGTATGTTCAGATACACCCCCATAGGACCTGATGCACATCCTATGGAGCGCATCGTGTCCTGCGTTCCAGACAGCCGGACAGATTTCCCAGGGAAGTAGCTCTCGAATGTTTACGCTTCAAAACATTGCTGCTATTGGCCACGCTTCGTTGCACAAAGTTATCAGCAACCGCAATATCAAACAGATTTATTAATGTGCGCTTGCGATGCCAAGTTCCGCACTTTGTACAATGTGAGGCATGGTAAGAGTGCCAACAGTTATTAGAACACCGTCCATCTTTCCACTTTGTTTCCAACGGCGGCCGCCACGTATCACCCATAGCAGGGTTCGAGGCGATAGCTTACTGGCGTTCCCGTGTTCCCCCTCATATTGCTCACGAAAGTACTATCGGCGTCAAATGAAAGTTGAACAGCGGAGCGCGTGGACCAAGCATAAGTAAAGATATAGTGCGCGCCGTCCAGCCATCACCATTGACAGGCGCGCACATTCGGCACAACGCGCTCGGCATGCCGGCCGCCGTCGCGGCTGCCAGCGATGCCGCGCAGCGCAAATTTGCCGATCGAAAGAACGAATGTGGCGTGCAAGCTGCAAACCGCGCGGGCGAATCTACCTTGCGATGACGGTGCAAACTGCACAACGCGCACCGCTCTTCGCGCCGACAGCGCTTGTTGTTTCGTCGATCTGTGCGATAAGACTCGCCGTAAACTGCAATATTCTAGCTTCATTTTTATTTTTCATTTTCTACCTTTCAATTATAAGAACCAGAACAGAAGCGACATTATCTCACTAGAGGGGCATCGCGCAGTGCGGCCAAATCGGATGTGCGCGCTTGTCAATGTTGATGACTGGATGGCGCGCACTATATCTTCATTTATGCTTGGTCCACGCGCTCCGCTGTTCAACTTTCATTTGACGCCGATAGTACATGCTGCTAAGAAAGATGCAACGTCATATGCTATTCTTCGCGAGCACAGGTTGTGTGCACAATCGCAAATCGCCAGTCGCCGGCAATGACAGCGTGGCGACTGGCCTGTGGTTTATCATTTTGCCGCCGCTACTGGCGACTTTATGCGCAGTTCGTAAATAATACAGGGCCTTAACCTGCAAGCGTTGCTCTCACGAACCTTATTTGCGAATTCTCCGCAGTCATATTCGCTCTGGCGTGACAGCACCGAGTGCTAGTCGAGATTGCCGCTGCGGAAATGGTTTTCGCCTGTCATCCCCTTCTTATGGAGGAGTTGACCAAGCACTGAGTTCCACGCGTCATGCAAGGCTAATATGTTCGAGCCCAGCATTTTATATTAACCAACCCGTGATACCATGCTTGCTTTTATGGTGTGTCAAGGGGTGAATAAAAGTCTCGCGATACAATTCAAGAACTCAAGAACGCCAGCGAGAGTTTCGCTCTGTTTAGAGCAACTACTCTGTCAGGGCAGCGCTAACTATAGCCCCACATTATGGGTGACTCAAAATTACACTTGCCTGAAAAGATTTCGATTCGAGTCGTCGACAAAGCAAGCTTACAAATTGTACAAGGACGCGAATAATAATCAGAAATGGTCGAAACGCAACTGAGACGCCGACACTTACCCTCGGGGCAGTTCAAGATGCCTTTACATGTTTCACCCGCGTTTGTGAACCAGTCAACGAGCAGACAACTTCAAGCAGACAGGTGAGACGGCACACGCACGAAGTGCAATGCGGAAGAAGTACTGACGAAGCTGCGTTGACAGAAGGAAAAAGCATTGGCCGAGCCGAGTATAAATACGGGCCACGCGCAAGCCCATATTATTGTCTTTCTTTATGTAAACAAGAAAGAAAGGCGCAAGTTGTGTCCCATATTCCTTTTCTGTGCATTAACACTTGCTCCGAGGAGCGTCTTGTTGCACGAACATGATGACCAGCGCACAGAATAGCTTGCAGGCCCAACGTTGAATTGTTCAAGCGGAGCGGCTAAAAGGAAAGCGCAACTGCCTAACGCATCCCGTCATCGCACAATTCATGAAAAAGACGCATAGGTGTCACAAAGGCTCACAATGCTGGCTTGCGACACATAAAGACACGCCTGCTCGATTTGGTTTAACGTCCCAAAACAACACAGGGAGCGCCGTAGCCGCTAGGGAGGACTCCGGATTAAATTGGACCCTCTGGGGCTCTTAAATGCGCACCTAAATCGAAGTACACTTTTTTCCCCTTGAATTTATGACACGGCGAGAAAAGACATCCACAGTATATTCACACAATAACAGCCAGTTCCAGGGCTTAATTTTCTGTGCCTATCGGCCTCTCGAAGGCGATTTTGAACGAGTCAGCCATGATGTTGGATATGAACAGTGTGTAATTATACTTTCGGTCAGGCTTTATGACAGACCCGCTGACATAAAGCGAAATATGCGTGCCATTTCCACACTATCTTGTTTTATCTGTACTTGTTCTTTCTTAAACACTTTGTAGTTCGATGCAACATGCTGCTGCTACAAAAGATTGTACGGATGCACAACTACGCGTACATGGGGAAGCTTTACTGCAGTGAAGCGAGGCTAACAGTGGGTGAAATAATTATTTCATGAGCTGTGCTCATGCGAACCGAACGTACTGTGAGCTGCGACTGGCAGTCTTCACTCTCCTGCAACGAAGTTTTCGCCATTACAACAAATAGAAAAATCACTCTGTTATGATGGCTCGTAGTTGATAAATCTTTACCAAAGAGCCTCCTAGTTCACTATTAGTTTCCTATGCGTTTCCTTCGAGGAGGTCAATATGAGAAAAACTCCTGCTTCCCATGTTCGCCCCGAATAGTAGCAGAAAAATGCTCCCAGTGTTGTTGTCGTGTGATGCGTGAAAGCTTCAGCATGCTTGTTATGCAAATATATCTGCACGTGACGTTTCCGCTCGCCGAACATGCTCGTTGTTCACAACAAATTCTCAAGAAACGATATTTGGTTGTCAAGTGTTTCCATGTGCCAACCATGAACCTTTCTTGAGGTTGTGTGTCTACTTTTTACCGGGAATCTGTAGAAGCCACGATATAAACTATGTGTGTTACGCCGAATGACTAGACTCTGCGAATGTCTTATTCAATTATACACTTTACAACCAGTCAGCCATTACTCAACCATTTACATTTCCAACGTCTTAAATCATAAGATTACAGGCAGACCCTTTTCAAAAACGCTAAGACAGTTTTCCCGCGATGCCTCGTCGACAAAAAAAAAAAGAACGCAACAAGTGACAGTGAGCATTTCGTTGAAGTGACCATTGTTCAATCATCTTGTATGCTTTTCTCGTGTGCAGTAATGCTCGAAATGTCTTTGTTACACTTGCCACCGTTCGCCTCAGGCACCCGCCCACATCACCTGATTTAGTAATATGCATGGATGTCATGTTATGGGCTCCTCTGCAATGCTAGAAAGCCAGCTCAACGTTTCTGAAAAGGGTCTACTAGCACTAAGCTGCGTGCTCAGGAGGCCTTCGCAAAATGACTTTTTTTATGTCCTATATAACGTGAGCATGACCGACGGCACAGTCGCGGAGTAATTATGCGGCAAACACAGGCCGAGCCGTTTTCGTCAGATTAAGCTCACCGCCATCAACCTTGAGCACAAGCTAGGCAAAGCATATAAAATCCTGCCCAACAGGTTGCAAGACACGAAGTAATAAACACGGACGTGTGCAGAAAAATAGCAGGTAGAGAGCCTCGTCTACTAGATATGTCCATTAGAAATATAGACACCTGAGCGACTTGCCAAGGTGTCATGATTAGGGATTGATATTACCTATTTACGATAGGAAGTATACTTGGAGAACAAAGTACTGTCAAATACTTCATTGCGTAGAGGAGCACAAAAGGAAAATATCAAGTCAATCAAGAGAGAGAGAAGGAAGGCAGGGAGCTCAACTATACTGTCCAGTTTGCTACCTTACACGTGGGGAGGGGGAGAGTAAAAGAAAGGGGGGGAGAGATAAGACATTAGTTTTAATCACACTTTCACATGCAATAGGCCAGGCGTAGCGTATCCATAGTCAGGCACTAAAGTCTGTCACCGTCAGGTACTGTCGAAAAGCTCGAATGACTTTCTAGGCTGATGAGCTGCGAAGCCGCTCTCCAAGACCTTTGCTTCTGGAAATGGCCGATCGTCCAGTATATTCAAGGCACACATGAGAGTCTGGCGTTGCTTGTAGAAGCGGCAGCAGTGGCACAGGAGATGATCGACGGTCTATTCACACCAGCACTTGGCGCACACGGGTGAGTCCGCCGCTCCAACGCGATAGTTGTAGGAGTTAGTGAAGGCTACTCTTAACCACAGCTGACACATCAATGCTGCGTCACGTCATGGAAGGTCTGTTGGTGATTTCATTTTCAGTGATGGGCCGAGGCTGTATAACCGACATTTAGAGTTCTGCGAAGTATGCCAGTAACTCAACGTGATGGTACGCGTGAGATTGCGAAGCACTCTTGCAGCGTCTACTCTGGATAAAGGTATAAGTGTCTGTGCTCCAGCCTGGGCACATCGGACAGCATCATCGGCGAGGTGATTACCAACGATGCCACATTGTCCCGGCAACCACTGAAAGACTATATGATGTCCTCGTTCAGAAACGCAATGACAAATTTCGTTGACTTGGGACACCAGTTGGTCGTAATTTCCACGTCGTAAACCTCGCACGCTTTGGAGGGCTGCTTTCGAGTCACAAAATATTGCCTATTTGCTAGGTGATTTTTTTCAACGTTTTTTTTTCAACGTATTATAGGACGACGACGAAGTGTCTTCTTGGTAGAACGCTTCTATCTGTGTTCTCTGGTTTCTGGCGAAATCTTCGGAATTTCCTGGTTCCTCGGCTCTCGGTTTTGTGGCCATGGACACGGAGCCTTCCAGAGGCCCTCCTGGCCAGAGGTCATCACGGCCGTCCTTCACGAGGAAGAGAGGAAGCATGCTCAATGACACCAAGGACACTGAGCTGTAATACATGTCGGGTGAAGACTCATCGAATGATAGCTTCATCTCTGTCCGAAGAAAGAGGGCCAAAAGGAGGACTGCCAACGTGAATACATCAACGCAAGCGAGCACGGTGACTCTGAAGTCAAGGCCTGAACACTGGCTTCACACCATCGTGTTCGCGCCCAAGCAGCCCTCAAACAACCTCCGATTGCTGAACAGGCAAGAACTATCTGTTTTCGTGGAAGGGGTCGTGCCGAATGAAATTAAGGACATTCGGATAAATACGCACAAAAATGTCCTCGCCATCGATGTTTCCAACGGGAGGGCGTTCGAAAAACTGAAGCAAATCTCGGAGCTAGGACGCATCAAAGTGCGTTCCTATATCCCGATGGACGATGCATCCACAGCAGGTGTATTTAATTATATTGATGTCGCCATTCCCAACGCGGACTTGCCTGTCCTCGTCAAACCAGAAAGTGAGGGTGTTGTCATCGCGCATGTGAGCCACCTTGGAACTTCGCGCTGCGTTAAACTGATTTTCAAAGGAGACTGCATACCATCTCACGTCAAAGTCGGTCACTTCCGACACCCTGTTCGACCATTCGTACAAAAGCCTCTTCAATGCCATCAGTGCTTTAGGCTTGGACATGTCAAGAGGGTCTGTCCAAACTCGTCACCGTGTCCCCGGTGTGCTGAACCTCACGCGGAGAACACTTGCCGGGCTACTGTCCTAAAGTGCGGCAACTGTAATGGTTGCCATGCTGCCTCGTCTAGGGAGTGCCCTCGCATCAAGAAAGAAGTCGCAGTGCTCACGCAAATGGTTCGGGACAATTCGTCACACAGGAGGCTGCTGAAACGATCCGGTGTCGGCGTCACCGAACCTCCTCAAAAAAGGCAAAGACACGAAAGGAGAGGGGCCCTTCCACTGTAGCACCCGCATCCTCGGGCTGAACAGCACAAGAAAGTCAGCTGAAAGGAATCTTTCTCAAGAAGAATGGCCTGCGCTTCCGAGCCAGCAACCTCCCAAAGAACCACAGATTGTCAAGCCCGCTCGGGAGCCTACTCCTACCGCTGATGACACGCTCAAAACAGATCGTCAAGTTATTTCAATGCTGCGTCCCCTCATAGATGCTATTCGAGTGATATTGTCGAACTTTGGAACCACGTCTGCTCGAAGTGCACTGAAAGTACTGGACCACTTAAGTCCAGTGCTTGAATCTCGAATAGAGGCATGGCCAACCATCGCCCATCCTTTCGAGAAGTCAAGGCAGCGTCATTCATCCAGTGGAAAGCAAGAGGACACTAAAGTCACGCTTTTCAGACTTTCATCAGTTTAAATATTCCAATTTGTCCCCAATCATTGTCACATGTGAGCCTATCGTGTCAAAATTACCAGTTAGAATATCGGGATACGAAGCTGTTATGTCCGCAACAACTGATGCATGCAGCAAAGTCATCGTTTTTATTCGTCGAGAACTCACTTATTTTCGCCATCCGATTCCGCCTCACCATGACAATCAATATGTTTGCCTAACAATTAAAAAGGGAAAACTCATGTTTACAATTGTAGGCGTTTATATATCACATTCAAGTAATTTTGATTCCAATAGTTTAACGAACATCTTGTCGGTGTCCTGCTCCATATGTCATCATAGGAGATTTTAATGCGCACCATATGGCATGGGGAAGCACAAGGACAAATGCAAGAGGGCAAAGACTAGCAAACGTCGCCTGCAACTACGGCCTTGCACTCCTGAATGACGGCAGTCCAACGTTTATACGAGGCGTGAATTATGGCCAGCTGTCTTGACCTATAGCTTTCGTCTCCAGCTGTTTCACAAGATGTGTTAAATGGTTTTTGGATATCGAGACACACGGGAGTGATCACATTACCACGTACCTTATCATCAAAGGGACGTTTAGGTCCTTCCCACGGAACACCATTTGATTAATTGACTAAAATAATTTTACTTCTTCCATGGAAGATGCTTGTCCAGACGGCTTGTCCTCTTGATTAGAGGAAACAATTAAGTCTGCAATGCGAGACGCCACGCACACAGTCGCGGTTCGAAGCACACAGATTTGGATATAGAGTTGGAGCGGCTTCGTACACTCCGTCGTCGTGCGGAGCGGCGATACCGGCGTACAAAATCGATGACCTTAGGACAGCCAGACGACTACAAAAGAAAATTAATTGTAGCATGGATAGATTGGAATATCGACGTTGGACAACGTTTTGCCAGTCACTAGACCCCCGAAAGCCACTTTCCCACATCTGGAAAACCATACGTGGTCTGCATTCCCTCCCTGAACAACGCTTCCCATTCAAAGCGCTGGCGCTCTTCCAGAGGCGACTGGATGCTGATGTTGCAGAAGACTTTTGTGCAAGGACTGCTGGCCAAGAAACCGTTCCAGGATCTCCAGCCCCCAGTGACATCCCTGTTTCGCGTGACTGCGGCATGGATCTTCCTTTCACAATGGAGGAACTTGAAGCGGCTCTTGCTCTATGCAGGCGTTCTTCATCCCCGGGACCAGATGGAATATCCTACAGCGCCTTGAACAATCTGAGTGAAGGCGCACGGAGAGAACTGTTAAATCTCTACAACATATCCTGGCAAGATGCCATGGTTCCAGAAGAATGGAAGACAAGCCACTTGGTCCCTCTCCTGAAGCAGGGCAAGTGCCCACTTGAACTCACCTCATACCGCCCAATAGCGCTGGGTAGCTGTGTGGGAGAGATAATGGAAAATATTATTCTTGTCCGCCTGGAGTGGTACCTGGAACACTACAACATGTTCCCAAATTGCATGGCTGATTTTCGTCGCGATCGCTCATCAGTAGACAGTGTTGTTGATCTCACTACGTATGCTCAGCATCAACAGTCATGCAAAAGATTCTCTGCAGCTTTGTTCTTGGATGTGAAGGGGGCATACGATAACGCATCCCACGAGGCTATCCACGATGCCCTTGATATGGTTGGCCTAGGTGGTCGAGTTTTTCAATGGATTAATCTCATTACCTTTTTATGAGATCGTGCTTTGTGTGTACCGGCGATGGTCAAACCACACGACACTACACCTACCGAGGTGTTCCTCAAGGCGGTGTACTAAGCCCCACCCTATTCAACCTCACACTCATTGGTCTCGTTGAACGTCTGCTAGCAGCGGTAAAGTAATCAATGTACGCAGACGACATATGTATATGGACTTCAGGTGTGACACGTCCTCAGATACGTGCTAGACTTCAAAAAGCTACTACTCTGACAGCTATGTACCTCCAAAACCAAGGTCTTGAAATCTCGTCAGACAACTATGCGCTGATGGGATTCACTCGCAAACCAATGACACCCTACGCCGTCACAATAAATGGCCAGATAATTTCTTATGAGAAGACTCACAAGTTTATTGGCATAATCATTGATAGAGATCGCACATGGGGCCCTCACGTGACCTACTTGAAACAGCGTCTGACAGCAATGTCCCAGCTTTTCAAGTTTCTGGCCGGAAAGACTTGGGGTATGTCAGTGCATGACATGTTGGAATTGTACAGGGCTCTTTTTCTGGGCTTCTTGAGATAGTTTGCCCGTAATGGCCAACACTTGCCAGACAAATCTTCGTGCTCTACAGGCTATTCAAGCTCGGACTCTCAGGGTTTGCCTTGGTTTGCAATCGCCCGGGACCAACCCATACAAACACACATTGCTGTGGAAGTGTTGAGAGTGCACATTAGGCACTTTGCCCGTGCCCGTTCCCATCATCTGGCAACACTACCGTCAAAAAGGCCGCAGGCATCATTTCGCACTACGATTTCGGATTATTACACCCCCCTTTCATCAGCCTTCACCCCCGCAACTTAGCCACCATTTCCTCCACGGTGTTTGGCTCGACCTGCAGTGCAACTCACCGTACCAGGAATCAAGAAAAAATCTGAGCTGTCACCCCCTGCTCTTAAACAACTAACTCTGCTCCTTTTGCACGAGAGGTACGCCGACTAGGTACATATTTATACTGTGGATCGGCAACTCTCCAGTGTTCCTCTGGAGCCGTGGTTTTCCCAGCGAAAGCCGCCACTATCAGTTTCAAGACGTGTCACCCAACGACACCGACGGCTGCGGAACTTGCAGCTCTTCGCGCTGCACTTCGTCTCGTCAGCCAAGAACAACTTCGAAGATGGCCAATATTCAATGACTCAATGGCAGCACTGCAGTCTTTGCTATCAGCCCTATGGCGTGGACCACACGAACAACTGTTATTCGAGATTAGAGAACTAATCCATACCTTGACTGAGAAAGGACACCACGTGACATTTCAGTGGCTCCCAAGTCACTGCAGTGTCACAGGGAACGAACACGCCGATAACGCTGCTCGGTCGGCTCTTCAAGGCCCCGAAGAGGAGCTGATGCAGTTATCAAGGACAGACGCCACTAGAAAACTTCGAATGCTCATCCGTGATATCACGTTCTCTTTGTGGAACGCAGGAAGTTTTCAAAACAACCGGCTGCACAACCTAGACTCCTCTCTACGCCTTTGCATTCCAGCTGGACTTTGCCGTCGCGAAGCTAGCCCGCTTTGTCGAATATGGCTAGGGGTGGCCTTCACTAAGCCTTTTGCATTCTGAATCGGATGGGCCGACGACGCCTCGTGTGATGACTGTGGTAGCGAGGAGACTCTTCAGTACCTTCTCTGTGAGTGTTCTCGCAACAATTTACAGAGATGATCGCTCGCAATCGCAATAGCGCGCTTGAGCAAATAGCTCTAGCATGGGAACTTAATTTAGTATGCCGACATCACAAGCGATCGCAGCGGAGGGCGACGAGGGCACTGTTGCAGTTTTTAAGGGCAACAGAGTTGGACAAACGGCTGAAGCCTGAACAGATGTTTATAGTGCTGCAAGCGCTACAGTGCTGTGCGGTGACGGTATGCGGTGACAGTGACCGGCTGTGATTGTATGTCTATGCTCCTTTCTTTCTTTATCTCTACTTTGCAATCATTTCACCACCCTCTCCTCATTCTCCCCAGCGTAGGGTAGCAAACCGGATCTTCCCATCTGGTCAACCTCCCTGCATTTCCCCTTTCTTCTGTCTCTCTCTCTATTATACAGCAGCGCGAAGAGCGGCCTGTTCGGAACCTGTAGATGTCGTGACGTACGAAGTCTTAAACTTGATGACGACCGATCGAGATGGTGTAACAATGGCGCCCGTCAAAATTTCCGAGACCGAACCGTCCGTGTAAACAGAGATCAATCTAGGTTTCCAGGCTGGTATGGTATACCCTAGAAAATGACGGTAAAGGTCGAGGCAGGTGGCGACGCCTCGTTAAAGTTCCTGCGGAAAATTTTTGCGAAGACACAGATGGTCGTATTCTTGATAGCTCACTTTCGAGAGTATCAATTTCACGCTCATCAACTGGCTAAACCGATCGGAAGCGCTTATAAAGAAAGAAGTGACTGTGTGTGTACAAGTCCTGTGAGCGTAGTGTCACGTCACCTAGTTCCCAAGGGCATGACAGGATGCCCGTCACTACAGTGACACGCCGCAATTGTGATTATTTCGGCAAAAGTATCCTTGGAAGTGATCGATCGAGAATAGAGCTCTACAGGCAGAGGGTGGCAAAATAATCTGCTTATTATATAATTCAAGCTGACAACCCTTGCTCTCTTCTTCTGCAGTGAAATTCTAGACGTCAGTCGATGCTGACATCGATACTGTGTCGTGTGCTTGAGAGAGAGAAAGAGAGACGTGCATAGAGACAGGCAGGGAGTTTAACCGGGCTCAGCCTGGTTGGCTACTTTGCACTGGGAAAGGGAAAAACGAAGCAAATGTATGAGAGAAGGAGCGAAGGCGCCGTGATAAGAAATGCTGCATTGCATTACCGCAGAGTACGGCAGAGAAAGTTCCCCGTATCCTAGATGCACAGCTGTTGTGATAAAAATGACGTTTGATACTGTGCAAGGGCATTGATGCCGAATAAAAGAGAGAGAAAGAAACCACAACAAAGCGACACAGTTGCGTGTGTTTGAAAAACATTTATTGTAGTCACAGCACCACTGCAGGTTCAAGAACGACAAGTTATCTTTGAAAGAATCGGCACCTCACAAAAGTCGCTTGTCACTCAAATCTAGACATAATATGAGTTCGTGACGCTTGCGGTAATAACATAAAGAGGGAACAGTGTTTTGAGCACAGGTGAAGTTTCGCAGTCGCACCACAAATGGCGAAGTCAGAACGAGTACTCCCGAGTGGGCTTGACAAGTAGAATCGGTGCTATTTTTTTTTCTTCCATGCGCCAGGTTAATCAGAGGCGGCTCCATAGCGTGGATATCCGTGTGCCCAGTGAACGCGCTTGCTACAGCGTTGGTTGACGTGCATAGGAAGTCCAACAGCGTGCTACATGTGCACTCAAAGTGCTGCTTTTGACAGCTCACTTTTTCTGTGCTGCATTGTAGCAACTATCTCAAAAAGCAGGTGCCACGAACGTCTAGAGACCTGCAGACGCCCAAACCCCGTTTCAGAGGCTGAGAATTCTCTGCTGCTCCAGATGCGAGGACAATAGAAACCTATCCCCAGCGGCAACTGCAGCGACCGCCGACGTGGTTTCGACAGGCCGGAAATTTCTCGCAGCGGCGTTCCGTCTGACAAATGGCAGCACAGGGACAACGCACGACGTGCGCGGTCGCCTGTCACCGCGGGGCCGCCAGCTCGCTTCGGGCACAGCTGGCGGGCGCCGCGGTGGCGAACGCCACACGTCGGAGAATAAAGTTTTATCGCAGTCCCCTGTGGGCATAATACGATAATGTGCCACCGTATTCGTATTCGGAAGCACTGCGCGTCTATGCAATTTGCGGGACGGCGAGGTACGCGCGACAGGCAGCGCTAAACAAACCCGAGTGCGACGCCACGCTGATTGCCATGGTTATTCAGCGAAATCGCAGCGCGTGAAACGGGCTCGAGCCCTCGGAAGCTCGCTGAGAGGAGATTCCGAGATAAACCAATAAGGAAGCCCAAAATCGGAGGCCGAATTCATAAAGCTTTCTGTTTTGTCATAGGTTGGTCATTTTCGGTATGCTAATGGATTGGTAATCGCGAGTGGCCGCGACTGTTCTCGCAAACGCTATAGCGTGCAAATATACCTCTCCCTGTTTGCAAGCAGCGTGACGTCACTGCGAGTGCCCCTCCCATCTGCCTCACCTTCGAAGTGTGCGCTGGTTGTCAAAAAACGTCCATGCGACCTGTTCACTCTGCGTAAGAACGCTGCTTGTATATCTATGTAAGTCCGGCATATTGCTATTTTTAAAGCGAAAGCTTTACTGGCCGCGAACTTGCGATTTCGCCGTGGCCATGCTCCGAGGAGGCACATGACGTCACACCACGTTCCTCGTCACACCGCGTTCCTCGTCGTTGCGTTCGCCTCCGCTCACTTCGCCAGCTCCGTCGCATGCCTGATAACATGTCGGAGGATTGAAAAGGAGGGAGAGCTCGCGTGCGCCGCAACCACAGTTGAGGCGGCAGTATAGACGGCGACAATTCTGATAAGCAGGAGGAGGCCTGAAATCGACATCGGAACAAGTTGAAGAGGAAACGAATCGCCCAGGAAACAGACGAACAGCGCGCCGAACGACTGGCTAAACGCCGCAACATAGCTAGACAACCAACCTGGACTTGCAATCAAGATTAACCAAGGCTAACCATGCTATGCCTTAGCTTTCGCTACGTATATCCTGGCATAGCCGAGCTAAGCCAGTTTGAAGTGGTGGCATCTACGAACTGTACTTAGAAAGTAGAATCGTCCCCGCTTTACCGGCACATTTTCACGGTGCCGAAATACTTAGCATGACTGGTCTTCGGACAAAAAGTTGTATTGCATTGTCGTGAAGGTACTCATTTGCGCCCCATTTACACTGCAGTGTTAAAGGATCTACAAGATGAACTTCCTCTACAACTATCAGCCATACCCATCACAGTGGCGCCTGATTTCAGATGAGGGAGAAATGCGAAAACACTTATTACCGTGCTTTAAGAGCACGGTAAGAAACCCCAGGTGGTCAAAATTGACCCGGAGCTTTTCTTTACGGTGTCCCCCATGAGCGACTGTGCATCTTAGGGATGTTATGCACCATAATTTAATTTTACTTATTAGTCATGGTCATGTGAATGTACAAAGCAAACGCGTACATAAATACATCATCCGTTGCATGGGGCAGCGACTTCACTCTGTCCGATGCCTTCAGAGTGTCAGCTGCCTCCGTTTGGTGCTCTCAACTTTAAAAGACTCAACTGTTGCATGCTTCGGTGCACCATCACAGCATAAAGTTCGTGCCGTAAAGGTAAGTGTAACAATAAAGAAGAAAATTATCATTTTTACTTAAGACCCTTGAGATTGCGTTAAAACGCCATAATTTCAGCGGTTTTCCTTTTGTGCATTGCCAATGGTGAAATATTTACACGCAGCTCCGGCAGTGGTCAAAACATGCTAGGAGCTCGTCTATAGTCATACTTTTCAGTCGATAAATTATACTGAAGCAAAGGTATATTTTTCTTTTCTTTTCGCACACAGCACAGATGGTATCGAGATACATGCGCTCACTAATCATCGCGTCTCATTCATTCTCACCTGTTCAAAAATTACAGGTCCTGAAGTTCTATCTGCGCCTGATCACTCGCGTTCATATTCTCGCAAGAGGGATATATTGCTAATCGCGTAGCGCGCGCGTGCGCGTGAGCGCGCGCGCGCACACGCACACGCACACGCACACGCACACACACACACACACACACACACACACACACACACACACACACACACACACACACGCACGATGTACTCCGTTTCCGTACGCAAAGATGAGTCGATATCATCGTTGTTTTTTGATGCGCACTTTCTCACACCACAACAAACGTGGCACACTGCCATAGAAAAGCCGATATTCTTCGTTGCACAATACATCACACCACCACGTGGTTCCCGTTCGCAAGCAAAAAAGGTCAGCGTCGCCAGATTTTCATCACACAGTTTACCACACACCGATGTTCTCCGACACACAATGCTGCTAATCTGGCTAACAAAAAAAAATTGTGGAGGTTCACGTAAGAAAGAAAGAAAGAAAGAAAGAGAAAAGAAACAGGCGTATCCACATGGCGCCCACCACTGCACCACGCAGAAAGCCGGCGGCGGCTGCGTTTTGCTAACCAGGATAACTGCACGTGCGACGTTGGCGCCACGCTGTGACATCGGCGGTGCGGTGTGACGTGCCCCAGAAGAGGTCTATTGACTTGTGAATGCGGGTCCATAGGTGCACATTCGTTCGTCGAAAGTTAGTCGAACGCAGACGTCGGGGATAGTATACGGTAGCATTTTCCGTAGCGACTTAGGTTGTAACGGAGATGTGCCTACTTATACCACAAACATAAGGGCACAGAATGCCCGTTAGCCCGCTTGGTTGTACGCCAGCACTGTGCACTACTGCGTGATTTAAATACGCGGAGTTGGTACTTTGAGTTAGCATTTATTTATTTATTTATTCATTCATTCATTCATTGGATAGAGAGAAAGGGAGGGCGGGGGCAGTAGCTCCACAGTTAACTCAATGAGCAGCGACTCTTTTTTTTTTTTTTTGCCGTTAGAAGTAGAGACGAGGCCTCGGCGAGGCCGAGCGAGTGGGCTGCCAGTTTCACGCCCTGTGGGCATCAGAATCGATAGCCACGACCCCGAAGCCTCGCTGTCTGCAGAGTCCAATATCCAGCCAGTCTCGCTGTTGGAATACGCCGTCACACTAGCGCCGCGCAACCTCTCTCTCCCTTTCGCACCTTGAACGTTCGCACGTGTCGCAGGCGCTGTCTGGAGCACGTTTCCTCCGCTCAATTGTCGGAGCTTTGCGTCCCAAAGAGAAGGGCGACGCCGCACTAGCTGCAACGGGTTTCCAACTTATTCCGGCCACAGCTGGGACGAAAACCTGGCGACGTGTTGTACATTCTTCGACTGGCCCACGCCGAGCCACGGGCGTCTTTGAGGTCGCGAATCGAAACTGCGGTTTAGCCGCTCCGGCACGCAACAGAACGCCTCGGCCTGCCGAGTAAAAATAAAGGTGATTTCTTCGGCGTCGACGAACGTAAATAAGTGCAGGCAGCTGGTTAGTGAGAAAACCACGCGTTCCCCATGCAGCGAGGACAGCCCGCACGGTGTAAGCTTTTCGAAAAACAACGATAGAATACAACGAACGAAAAGTGGCTGCCGGAGAATCAACAAAACAAGGTGCGGTAGGACACAAGAAAAAAAAATAACATAGCGCGTTGAAGACAAGGCCCAATGAAGAAACGGGACGCATTTTGTTTAGCTCTGGACTTCCAAAACTGTACAAAAGATGGATTATAAATCTTTGTTTCAAGAAATCCTTGGAAGTCTTGCCCTTACATGATAGCACTACATTTAGCCGACGGTGCCACTGTGATTTCGGATGATGGTTATCCGATGACAGTTGTAGCAGGAGGCCTTTCTAAGAAAACAATGAGCGCGGCTAGCGCCGTTCCGGTAAGCTGCGTGAAAAAAAAAAAAGAAAGGTGGTGATCCCTCGCATTCACAGGGATGGGTTGTGTCGCACAACCTTAAGATGATTGCCCAAGGCGCAATTATAAGGTAGGTTTTGTCGGCCCCACATAAGCTTGGAAAGTTGTAAAGACCACTGATCCATAGGTCTATGCTAATAAGCAGTGCAGGAAAAAGCAGCGCCCCAAATATGGTGTTTTGAAGCGTTGGGTTGTAAAACGCCTAATTGAATTATGGGGCTTTACGTGCCAAAAGCACGATTTGATTACGAGTCACGCTGTAGTGGGAGACTTCAGATTAATTTTGGCCACCAGGGGAACTTAAACGCGGAGAAAATTCACTGGACATCGTCGTAGAACGTTAACGTGCGATCTGTTTTACTTGGGGCAGACAGGCTTCTGTCTAAACGATAGATTGTGCAAGAGCGCAAGCAACGTAAAGTATAAAACGAGAGAGTGGCTTGCTATGCACTGCAAGGACTGTGGCTGTGAGCCCGTATTGCACGACTGTTCGGAAACAGCAAGAAGCGGAAACCAGTTAACGGGCGCGATTGTATAGGCGCAAAATATATGAAGATCAACATCTCATATTGCAGAAGCACAAAACAATCAAGCTTGGAGGACAGACGAATCAGCACTTCATCATTATTTTTTGTATGTAAAGAATTGACACTCCCAGCTACAGACATACGTGTGGGATAATGTTGAAAATGCCGAGAACATTTTGTTAGTCTATCACTGCACTGGAACATTTGCTGAATTCTTTAATTTAGTTGCTATTGTTGCTTGAGATGCCACTTCAACTCTTGTTTGGTGTTAAGACGCCTCACAAGCTTCGAAATAAAACAACTGTGAGTTAGCGCCAGAGAGTGTCCAGTTCCTTCTTCATCAGCCCTTGTATGCAACTCGCTGTGTTTTCAGTTCTAATTGATGAAGTTCCAACAGCAGCATTATAGTCACTACCGCGGATTACGAGGTGAAAATAACTGAGGGAATGCTGACGGGATCTCCTGCCTCGACTGAGGCAGACACCTGGACATTTCTGAAGCAGATTTCAGGACACACATTCACAAAATATTCTTACGCTAAAGTTGTTCGTAAGACCAGATGCCGGCCAATCGTGATGTTAGGTATATTATGAGAGAAGGCGGCCAGTCAATGGCAAACAGTACTTGCGAACGAAAAGCTTTGTGAATTCGGAGCCAGTTCAACTAAATTATTGACCAATTCTCAGAAGGCGGCAGTTGGTCTCTGCGGGTATTTAATAGCTTTTATCTGGGAATGGTACAGTTATCCATGCAGTTAGACCAGTAGGCACCAGATGAACATTTCCCCCAGAATTTGTAACATGGAGTTTTCTAGAAACCGCATCTTTTGCCCAACAAATCAAGTTTCGCTTCGAATGCACTGATATACGAACTTCTCGGCAACACAGGACGCGGAAGACAGGGGACAATCGAACCTTCACTCTTTTGTCCCACTTCTGTACATCCCGAGCCTGTCGCCGCTAGCTCCGTATCAACGCATTGGTATACAGCTCGCCCAGTTGTCAACCTTATCATTGTCTACGACGATACCAAAAGCTTCCTCAAAAACACATACACACACAAAAAAAAAGATAGACCAACAAATCGTTTATTCCTACACTGTGTCTTCTGAAGCAAGAATCGAGACGAATCATCGAAATCTGGTTACTTCTGGCGAAACGGCGCAAGTCGGAGCATCAGCACAGTAAGTTTAGCGCTGTTCCGGGCCTCTGCATATATAGTGGGCTGCAGGATGCTGGAAATTTGCCAAGCTGGTAAACGCATGCGCAGCAGCTCTAGCTTAAAGACGGCAGATTCTTCGTGCGCCGCGGATGCCACTAGCCGGACGCGCTGCTCGTCTGGAGAATGCGCAGGACACAGATGGGATATTTTGCAATTGTTGAAGAATGGTCCCTTTTAAGGCGGCGATGCCTCGAACAAAGCCGGCATTTCTGCGACCGAGCTGCATGCCTGACGATGGCGGCGCTAGGCCGATTCGCCCGCAGAAAAATGACCACGGCGGGAATGGATGACACGCCGCGACCGCCCTTTGTCATTTGTCCTTCTCTCTTTCGATATCCAGCGTCGCATCGCGGGCGGAATCGAGCCACTGTTTCCGCGCTGGAGTGCACTGTCGCTAGGCGTGACGTTCGGTGGCGCAAAGCATTATTAAAGGTGTCCGCCGAGGATCGACGGGCTGCGATAGACGGAAGTACATCGGGAGACGATTTCAAAGAAATTGAAATACGCATGCGGAAAACAACAGGTCACGAAGGAAAGCATCAGGCCAAGCCAGAATGTTCGGCAACATTTTCGAAATTGCAAATAGGTCACAGTTATTCAGAGCAGACTCTCGGCGGTGGCGGCGACACCTTTGAATTTTCGGATGTAGCTCCCCGTGACATCACACTTTGTGGCAACGTCTCGACGAGGCTGATTAATGTTAACTGATTTTAAAGAAAAACCATGCTGCAATCAAAAATAAGTTAGTCTCAAGCCCAAAAATGGGAGGCTTAGGTCCGGCCATCATAAACTGCTCGTTGTACAATAAAAGTTTATTCCTCTTCCTCCAGCCCAAAAAGCTTTGTTGGCTTTTCATGACTCCTGCAATAGCCAAGAAAGTATTAACAAATCTTATTAACAAGTGGCTGGTCAAGGGAGACTCTCGCTCTATTCATACGTATAGGAGGTTTTAAAAAGAAATTATGGAGCGGAAGCTCCCGCAGCTTCTAACCAGCAGAGGTCAACCCAGCGCCCGCCCCAACTTCACCTCTGAAATAGAGACAATAGTGATCTCGGCCGGAGGCCGCTCACAGAACAGGTGCTCTTGCTTTGTTAATATAAATACCAGGCTCATTAGAATATAAGAGCTGGTTGTTTGCGACGAAGGTATTGTGCTTGGCTGAGTGCTGATGACGTGATCTCCAATAAGGCTTCGTCCTGAAACCAGTAACACAAAGATACACGTCGACCAATATCTGCACGGCAAAAGTAGCCATCTTAAATTCGTGGGTAGCGTGAGAAAATAGCTTTTTCTTCACTATAAGCTAATTCTTTATCGCGCTCTTCTTGAGATAGCGACGGTGTGGCTTTCCTTTTGAAACATCATTACCCCTGCAGACAAAAAAGAAAAGAAAAGAAAAAAAATCAAGATCCTTGGTTTATGTCGATGACGATTATCATTCACGTATTACACGTACGCTATCGTCGCCACAATGTTTGACGTCTAAACACACTCGGTCGTGGCGTTGGCAGCGTCATAGGCGTCACACACACGCGCGCACAGATATATATACATATATATATATATATATATATATATATATATATATATATATATATATATATATATATATATATATATATATATATATATATATATATAAGCTTTAATAACAGTTGCACTTGAAGAAACTTCGTGTGACCTCGAAGAATTGTTTACTAAAGTGACCGCCTTATATGAGTATTTACAAGACCCCATAGTAGGAGACACTCCAATGTCAGAGCCTGAGTCCCCTCGCACCCCCAAGAGACTGGCGTCTCTCGGATGAGCCATACGACAAGCGGATTCAGTTAAACACGTTAGGGAGAAATGTGTGTTTTGTGCGTATTAGATAGCGCAAATACACATAAATGAAAAAAGCCATGTAGCGCCTTCCGAAAGTTTTAATGCACATTGATGCAATGAAGAAATATTCTCCTGACGAAAGGTCGTATGAGAAGATAAGAAATAACATATAAAGCAATTACACAATATATAGCAATTTCTGAACACAACTTATGACTAGAATTGTTAGCGCCTCGTCCAGGCTCTGGTGATCAGCAGAATAACGTATAGCATGCCGTATCACTATCACTCGCTAAACAAACGCGACCAAGAACAAGTCGATGCCATCATCAGAGGCGCGTACAAAACGGCCCTGGGTCTCCCTGTCACCACCTCAAACGAGAAGTTAGCGGCCCTCGGGATCCACAACACCTTCGCTGAGCTGTCGGACGCGGTTATGGCTTCGCAAAAGGTCAGACTGCAGAACACGGCGGCGGGCAGAGCCATCCTCCACCGGACCGGAACGGCAACGGAGCTCCGTGCCCTCGATGGGCAACGATCACTCCCGCCTGAGGTCAGAGGCAAGATCAAGGCGAATCCGGTACCGAAGCACATGAGTCATGAACTCCATAAAGGACGACGCAAGGCTCGCGTCGACAGACAGCGCCGACAATTCAAGGGTGACCCGTACGTGACGTACGTGGACGTGGCGGCGTACCCTGTGGGGGGCCTCTTCGCGGTAGCCGCCGTGAACGGGAGAGACAACTCCTTGACTCTCGCGGCCTCCGTGAGGGCAGAGACCCCAGCTGCGGCTGAGACCATAGCCGCGGCGCTGGTAATAAAGCAAGAAGACAGGGTAGGCAGGGAAGTCCATGTCGTTACCGACTCGCAACAGGCCTGCCGTAACTTTACGAACGGACGAACACCGCTGCTGGCAGCTCAGATTCTAGGCCCGAGGCTGCAAGAATACCATCAAATCACGTGGACGCCGGGTCACGCGGGTCTGGAGGGGAACGAAAGGGCGAACGCCCTAGCTCGAGCGCTAATCAACCGAGCAGGGCAAGACCAATCGTCTCATCAATCCCCACCCTTTACCTTCATGCCCCTGCCATCCAATTATTGCGACCGACTGGAGATCCAGCGACTCAATCGCAGGATTTATCCCCCACCTCACAAAAATCTCAGCACTGAAGATGCCGTAGCTCTCCGACTTATACAGACCAACACATTTCCAAACCTACACAGATACAGTAAAATGTTCCCACATACATATCGCGACATCTGCCCCCTGGTGCGGCGACACACGCCCTACACTTTTTCACATCTCTTGGGGGTGCGAGGGCAAACCTCAACACTTAAAGACGCCTAGCACGTCATTTGAGCGGTGGGAGGTACAGCTGACCAGCGATACCCTGGCGGGACAAGAAGCTCTCGTCCAGCAAGTACGTCGAGCAGCCACGGCCAGTGGAGTCCTGGAATGAGGACCCCACCCACTCGACCTCAAGAGCAACCACCTCGGTGGTCCAAATAAATGTTTTTTCTCTCTCTCTCTCTAGCATAAAACAATGAGACTCCATAATGCAAGTTTGTTTACTTGTTAAAAGACGCCTTATGCCATAGGTTTCATTAATTTACTAGCGACGGAATAAAGGTTATAGAATCATAAATTATCAGGCGCACAAGTAAATAACCATATTAACAAATAAATCAATAAATATTAAGGCACAGCGATATTTCAAAAGCACGAAAGAACACGAGAGCAAGTAGTGTTACGTTCGACCTGCGGGGGCTGGCGATCTTTGAGGAAGCGACCGCCTAAACCTGCCCGGCCCGCTGCGGTGACTCGTTTTGTGAGGACGACATTGCGCCGCTTCCCCAACCGAACAGCGCCGGGATGTCTAGACGCAGACTGCGGACTGTTAAGAATGGCGAGCTGCAAGGCGAAATTTCCACCCAATTACGACTGGGGGACAAGACGCGCATCCCCCACTCTCCGTCGCTGCAGCTAGGAGGCGTTCGAAGAAGCGGGCTTTGTGCTGAAAACCGCCTCCATCCACCAGCCCCATCGCCGTTGTGACGGAACGAGTTCGGTGGGCGAACAATGGTGCCGGAGCTCTCCAGCGCGGACCTGATCTGCTACGCATGAGCAAGCTGCCGCGGGAAAGCCGTTTTTTGTTGCTTCTCAGGCTCCGACCAGACGCAAGACAACGAGCTACCCACCATTGGCTCCGATACTTCCCGGAACGGCACCCCTCCGACGCCGGCGTCGGGCATCGGAATGTGTGTGCCTTTGTGTACGTAAACTGTTCTGTGGGGCGGCGGCAAGTTGACGATGAGTAAACGAACATTCGCCGCCTTGTATCGCCGGCGGACCGAGTGTATAAAAACTGCTGTTGTGCGGATGCTCGATACACTTCTCTTGAGCGGTCATGTTAGACTGATACACTTCTCTCGTGCAGTCATGTTGGACTGACATTCTTTTTCTCAAGCAGTCATGTTAGACTGATTTAAATCCTGTAAATAAACCCTCCCAAATTTGTTTTTCATCCCGAAGTCCGTCTTCAAACCCTACAACTGGCTGAGAGCGGTGAGATGGACTTTGCGACATGGTGCTGTATCTGCGGTGAGTGCTTGGTTCTTGCTTTGACTCTCTAGGCTTCATTTTGTGGTTGTTCTGTTTAGAACTGTAGGGAAGCTAGATTGTTGAGTGTTAGCTAGGTTGTGTTTTCCTAGCTAGATTTAGAGAGCAGAATCAAGGCAGTAAAGCAGCAGTCATGGAGTTAAGGACACTGCTGAGAGACGAGTTGTTGATTGTTGGTGAGGAACTGGGCCTAGATATACGCAAGGAAATGCTCAAATCGGAATTATTGGAGCTAATTTCCAATCAGGACAGTGAGGAAGATATTGAAATGGGATTGGAACTTCTCAAAAAGAAAGAGAAACGGGAAAGAGAAAGAGAAGAACGGGACAGAGAAGAACGGGAAAGAGAAAAACGAGAGAAAGAGGAACGCGATAAAGATCGCGAGTTAAGAAAAATGCAACTGGAACTTGAAAGCAAACGTTTGGAGTGGTCTCAAGGAAATGAAGGCGCTCTGGGACGATCAAGTGAGGCAGAATCGTACCGCATGGACAGGCTATTAAAGCCATTTGAGGTCGGGACCGACATAGGCTTGTTCCTAAGCAATTTTGAAAGGACTTGCGAAAAGATGAACTTCGGCCCGAGTACATGGCCGCAGCGGTTGCTGTCTATGTTGCCGTGTGAGGCGGCGGAGGTAATCGCCAGACTGAGTGCACAGGATGCATATGATTATGCAAAAGTTAAGGCTAGTCTCCTGAAGAAATACCGACTTTCAGCCGAAGCTTTTCGGCAAAGGTTTAGGAGCACAGGCAAGAAAGATAGCGAGGGCTATCCGGAGTTTGCATATAGCTTAAAGGCCGACCTAGTCGAGTGGCTTAAAAGCGCGGAAGCGTACGACAGCAGAGACATGATCATTGAATGCATGTGTCTAGAGCAGTTTTACAAAACCATCTCCCAAGCTGTGAAACTGTGGGTGCAAGACAGAGGTAATGTAAACACTGTGGAAAGGGCGGCTGAATTAGCCGAAGAGTACGCAACCCGTAGAAAATTGAACGCCGAGGTGGGAAACTGGGACGGTCGAAATGGACCGCGGAAACCATTTCCGTTCAAAAGGGGTGCGCAAACTAGACGATCGGAGCCTGTAGACATGGCGGAAAAGCCCGCAGAAAAGAGCGAGGAGAAACTTAACGGAGAAACCGCACAAAAAGAACAGAAAAGTCGAATCTTTTAGACCAATTCGCTGTTACAAATGCCACAAACTGGGACATATAGCTGTAAACTGCGAGAAGTCTAGCGTAGTTTTCTCCTACGTGGAGGAAAAAGATGAGAATATGGAACTTTTAAGTCCATATCTTCACGACCTGCAAGTTAATGGAAAACCATGCCGAGTGCTAAGAGACAGTGCCGCCACGATGGACATTGTCCATCCATCTTACGTGAGGGTAGATGACTTCACCGGAGAAGTAGCATGGATAAAACAGGTTGTAGAAGAACACAGCGTGTGTCTGCCCATGGCCAAAGTCAAAATCAGTGGACCATTCGGGGAGCTAGAGACTGAGGCTGCAGTTTCCAAATTTTTGTCACTGCAGTATCCTTACATCTTTTCGAATCGTTCGAATCAGTTACTGCGTGACAGAGGGCTGAAACTGGGAGAGGACATAGTACAGGCATTGACCCGAGGCCAAGCTCGTAAGATCGCGGCGCTTTCGACTGAAAATGCACAAGCTCCTCCAGCGGAAGCAGAAAAGGGGATAACTTCAATACCCGAATCCGAGCCAGGCCCGAGGGACAAAAGAACAGTTGAGGAGAGCCTGCCAGCTGACCAGCTCAATGAGAGCGTAGCACTAGAGTGTCAAAGTTCTAGCCTGCAGGAAGAGCAAGCTGACGCACTCACAAGCGAGACAGGGTCGTTATTATCACCGGCCTCAAAGAACTTTGATCAACTCTTACGCGTGGATAGAGAGTCACTGGCAGCTGAGCAAAAGAATGACGAAAGCTTAGCTAAATTACATGACACAGCTAAAGAAGGCATTGCTAGGCGCAACGTGACGATACATGAGAGAGGAGGATTGTTGTATCGGCACTACAGAGATCGAAAGGGTAGGATTTTAGATCAGTTAGTCGTACCTACTAAGTATAGGGAGGACCTTTTGAGTTCTCTGTCATGGGAATTGGTGGTCCGGCCACCTAGGCATAAACAAATCAAAGGAAAGATTGCTTATGGAATACTACTGGCCTGGCTGTTTCAAAGACGTAGAAAACTTTGTAAGATCATGCGACGCCTGCCACCGTTCTGGTAAACAGGGAGAGACATGGAAAGCTCCACTGAAGGTAGTGCCCTTAATAACAGAGCCTTTCAGACGACTTGTAATAGACACGGTAGGGCCTCTTCCAAAAACAAAATCGGGCTACAAATACTTGTTTACCATGCTGTGTCCGGCTACCAAGTTTCCAGAAGCAATCCCTTTGAAAGCGCTCAGCTCCACCGAAGTAGTAGACGCGCTTTTGACAGTGTTTGCACGAGTTGGGTTTCCAGCCGAAATTCAGGCAGATCAAGGGTCAGTATTCACGAGCGCACTGACTTCCACATTCTTGCAGAAGTGCGGGGTAAAGTTAATACACAGTTCTGTCTATCACCCTCAGTCAAACAGTGTAGAGAGGTGGCATTCGGTGCTTAAGCGAGTTTTGCGTGCGCTCTGTTACGAGCACAAGGAGGACTGGGAGAACTGTCTGCCGGCAACATTGTTTGCTTTGCGAACGGTTCCACATGAGGCGACAGGGTTCTCACCAGCAGAACTAGTGTATGGGAGGACACTCCGTTCTCCACTGAGAATGTTAAGAGAAATGTGGGAGGAAAGAGGGGACTGTCCAACAGTGGTTGAATACGTGCTAAATTTACTGGAACGGCTAAGCGCAACCCAAGAACTAGTCGGAAAGAACATGGGAATAGCTCAAAAGAACGCCAAATTCTATTACGACAAGAATGCGAGGCTTCGAACGGTTAACGCCGGAGACCAGGTAATGATCCTCAAACCTTCAAGAAAGAACAAGCTTGAAGTTCACTGGGACGGGCCCGTTAAAGTGTTGCACAAACTTTCAGATACTAACTATGCTTTGAGAATGCCCGGTCGCAGGAAGGAAGTGAGGATATATCACTGTAATTTGATGAAGCCGTATGTAGAGCGGAGCGGAGTCGTTAACTATACCGTCAAAGAGCCGGATGGCACTAGTACAAAGTTTAAGGAGTATAGGGCGACCTCCAACTCTGAAATCGGCCTAGAAGAAGTAGTAGAACACTCGGTAAGCTCGCACGCTCTAAGACCCGAGCAGCTAGATGAGCTAAAAGGGGTGTTAGGGGAATATCTCGACAGATTCAGCGATCGGCCGGGTAGAACCGAACTGATAACGCATGAAATTGAGCTGACATCAACCGAACCAGTAAGATCAAAGCCTTACAGGGTGTCTCCAAGACAGAGAGAGATTATGGAGGCAGAGATACAGCGCATGCTAGAGTTGGGAGTTATTGAGCCCGCTGAGAGTGACTACACGTCACCGCTAATACTCGTAGAAACCCCTAACAAGGACCCTCGTCCGTGTGTTGACTACAGGAAGTTAAATGTCATCACTAGGGATCAGCTGTACCCGATACCCAACATTGAGGAACGAATTGAAAGAGTTAGCGCTGCTAAATACATTTCAACTATAGATCTCGTGCGGGGGTACTGGCAAGTTCCCCTTTCAGAAAGTGCCAGCCGCTATGCCGCATTCATCTCGCCTGTAGGCACTTTTCGCCCTCTCGCACTCAGCTTCGGGCTGAAGAACGCGCCGTTTAGCTTCTCTAAATTAATGGATATTGTCCTAAAAGACTTGCAAGAGTTCGCCTTGCCTTATCTTGATGATGTGGCCATTTTTTCGGACAGCTGGGAACAACACGTATCGCACCGCAAACAGGTGTTCTCACGGTTGAGGGAAGCCGGCTTAACGATGAAAGCAGAAAAAGTGTAGGTTTGGTTGCTCACAGGTTATTTATCTAGGCCATGTTGTCGGTCAGGGCATGAGACGGCCGGCTGAGCTGAAAACAGCTACGATTGGAGAATTTCCTCAGCCGCGCACGAAAACGGACCTTCGTTCATTTTTGGGACTTGTGGGGTACTATCAACGGTACATTCCGAATTACTCGTAATTGGCAAGTCCATTAACAGACGCCCTCCGAAAGGGAGCACCGAGTAACGTACACTGGGATAAGGACAAAGAGAACGCTTTCCAAAGTTTGAAAACGCTATTGGTTTCTCGTCCTGTGCTTCGCGCGCCAGACTACACAAAGGAATTTATACTTCAATGCGACGCAAGCGACAGAGGTATAGGCATGGTACTTAGGTCGGCGACGATAACGAGGAGCATCCTATCCTCTATGCCAGCCGTAAACTAAATGTAAGGCAGGAAGCCTACAGCGCTTCAGAGAAGGAATGTGCTTGTTTAGTTTGGGCCGCCCAGAAGTTGCCGTGTTACTTGTATGGAGCGAAGTTCATCTTCGACACCGACCACTGTCCTCTGACGTGGCTCAATCAAATGTTACACAAAAATGGTCGCTTGCTCCTATGGAGCCTCACTCTCCAAGAGTACAACTTCTCCGTTAGATATAAAGAGGGAAAGTTGCATAGCAATGCGGATGGTTTGAGCAGGCTAATTTTAATTCTGCGTTTGAGGGTCCCGCCTAAATTCGAGGGTTACTAGTGTTAATTTTATTAAGCGAATAAGATCCCTCTCATTTAACAGGATTGCTGAATTTGTCAGCAGGAATTTGCTTCAGAAATCGGCATAGCGAAATGCAGCATTTTTTTGTTTCTGCACTTATGTTTTTTTTTTTTTTTGAAGCCTAGCGAGTCTAAAGTGAGAGCCAATGCACGTCATCTCGGCGCAGAGCCGTGTTGTGGGGTTTATTTTGCAGTTGCCTGTCCTTGTTGGATGTTTTGGGGCGGTGACATAAATACACAAGTGGTCGCTGCGAGCCAAGACATCAATCCCCCCCTGACCACCAGCCGTTCTCTTCCTGCCTAGCGGTTGTCAGCGCTAGACAGTCGAGATTTTTCGGGCCATGGAGGCCCTGTTAAGAATGTCGAGCTGCACTGCCAGATTGCCACCCAGTTACCACCGGAGGCAAGACACGCATCCCCCACTCTCCGTCGCTGCACCTAGGATGCGTTCGAAGAAGCGGGCTTTCTGCTGAAAACCGCCTCCATCCACCAACCCATCGCCGTTGTGACGAAACGAGTTCGACGGGCGAACTATGGTGCCGGAGCTCTCCAGCGCGTACCTGATCTGCTACGCGTGATCAAGCTGCCGCGGGAATGCCGTTTTTTGTTGCTTCTCACACGCCTTCCAGGACGCAAGACGAGCTACCCACCATTGGCTCCGATACTTCCCGGAACGGCACCCCTCCGACGCCGCGCCGGGCATCGGAATGTGTGTGCCTTTGTGTACGTAAACTGTTCTGTGGGGCGGCGGCAAGTTGACGATGAGTAAACGAACATTCGCCGCCTTGCATCGCCGGCGGACCGAGTGTATAAAAACTGCTGTTGTGCAGATGCTCGACAGACTTCTCTTGAGCAGTCATGTTAGACTGATAGACTTCTCTTGAGCAGTCATGTTAGACTGATACACTACTCTTGAGCAGTCATGTTAGACTGACACACTTCTCTCGTGCAGTCATGTTGGACTGACACTCTTTTTTTCAAGCAGTCATGTTAGACTGATTTAAATACTGTAAATAAACGCATATTCCTCGTTCTCGATGAGAAGCAGTTCTTCCCTTCATCAACGTCCTCAGCGTGGATAAGTTAGACGACGGCATGGGCCAGCTACCTTCGAATTCATGCCGGACTCCAATCTTGGCAACGGATCTCGAGCGATGGGATTGAGCCCCCAATCCTGACAACACGTATATGTACCGGTCTGTAACAGTCTAAGAGAAACGGCTTGCGCCCTATTCAACTTAGGGCGAGGTGGTGGAGAGACCCTTCTAGACATGTAGAAGAATTTCATAACCTCGTTGTGAGTAGCGGGAGCGTGCCTGTGGCCGTAGAGGGAAGGGGAATCGTAGCTCCTTATAGAGGAAGCGCGGATGGATGGATGGATGGATGGATGGATGGATGGATGGATGGATGGATGGATGGATGGATGGATGGATGGATGGATGGATGGATGGATGGATGGATGGATGGATGGATGGATGGATGGATGGATGGATGGATGGATGGATGGATGGATGGATGGATGGATGGATGGATGGATGGATGGATGGATGTTATGAGCGTCCACTTTGGAACGGGGCGGTGGGTTGCGCCACCAAGCTCTTGATATTATACTGCCTAATGTCCTACCTAGGTTAAACAATAAAAAATTAAAAAAAAACACGATGAACTACCACAACCAAATTTTCTGATCCCCTATTGCGAACTGTGCTTTTGTTCGTCTCCGTTTTTTGTCTTTTCCCTACTTCCACCAATCCTCCAATTGCCTCTTACTAATCCCTATTGCGGACATATTTACTTTTCTACTGCTCTCGCTGAACTCAAGGGCTTCAAGGAGGCCAGTTGTGCCTAAATCGACCGCTGGGTAGACGTCTTCACATTCTAATAAAACATGCTCCATAGTTTCCCTAGCTTTACCGCAGCAAGCCCATGCTTCTTCTTCCTTCTTATATCTCGCTGTATAGGTGCGTGTTCTAAGGCGGTCAGTGAGGTCGCGCGCAGCCTGGTGAGCAGACTCACTGAGGTTCGGGGGAGCACCCCCGACAGATGTAAGCGAAGCTTTATCTGCTGTTTGCGTTCACAGACAGTCGTGACGGGATGTGAAATGTTACCTTGCCTGCTCCGCTGGACACTTTATGCGAGCCTTCGTTTCGTCGGCACTAAAGTGCACGCTTCGGCGCCATTCTGGGTTGTAGCGTTATAGCTCACAAAACTGCTCCTCTCGCTAACATTCTCCCCACCTCCTCTCTCTACTGTCGCTGCTGTTGCGGGTGAGCACGGAGACAAGCGCGGCAGCTCCTGCACAGCATTTGTGAGGGGTCACGCCTAGTTAAGCGTCCGGAGGGCATTATGCAGATGCGACGCGGCGTAAATCTTCGTCTTTCCTTTGTACCACACCCCTGTCACGTACTAACGCGATAGCGCTAAGGGCCCTGCGTCGCAGAAAATCAGGTGTCGACGCCGCAAGCGTCACTTGTCGAATAATCATCCTGAACTACAACTGCGCATGCCCTCCATGTGGCGCATACCTTGTGTTACAGTCTTTGCAAAGTTATTCCTCGGAATTTTGAGAATGACAGCTCATAAACAAATGTCATGAAACAAAACACTGACAGCGCATGCCTTTTAAGTTTTTGCGACATGGCGTCTACGTCCTGACGTGGCCGGCGTTAGCGGCGTGCCGGACAGCAGCAGCTGCAGTGGGAAAATTGAAGAGGCAAAAAGAGCGTCGCTTTAGAAACACGGATGAGGTAGCCGCCACTGGTGCTTCTAATGCGCTTGTCCTCATATGTCAGGATTTGCAGAAATAAAGCGAAAGTATGAATTAAAAGCTGTCCACGTCCACACCGACAATGATGCAGTAAGATTTTATCCACAATAAAATTATAAGTGAAAAGGTAGAGGCAACTTCAAAGGAACGTAAAATGATGTGGGTAACATAACCCTTCTAATTACACTTTAGGGGAGTAGATGGGGGGGAGGGTCTCTGCCTCCTCCCCCAGAAAACTTCGGAGGGGGCTCGGGCCCCTAACCCCCCCCCCCCAAGAGGGCGCCTATGGGTAGCGTTATACCGGAAGTTCCGTTCAGCTTTAGCTTCCGTCCGTCTCATTTCTCCGAAAAGCCGCTGGCTGTTCGGTTGGCACAAGATATATCCTACTTAGACCCTGATTGCCTCCGGAATCGTTCAGCTCGGGTTCGGAGGATTACAGCAACGATCCGAAGATGTCATTACAAGAACATGTTGAATGAAGCTAGTTGGTATGCATTAGTTGGTGTGGACACAGCGCTAACTAAAAAGGCGCAAAAAAAAAACTAGGCCACAATTTGGCACCACACCCGCTGCAGTGGCTTTGTGGCTATGGTGTTGCGCTGCTAAGCACTAGGTGACGGGATCAAATCACGGCCGCAGCGGCCGCATTTCGATGGGGGCGAAATGCAAAAAACGCCCGTGTACGATAGGGGGCATGTTAAAGTTCCCCTGGTGGTCAAAATTAATCCGGAGTCCCCCACTACCACGTGCCTCATAATCAAATCGTGGTTTTGGCACATAAAACCACAGAATTCAATTCAATTTAGCACCGCGAACTCTCTAAGTATGCGACATCATAATTCGATTGCGAAGTCTCGACAGCTGCGCGCGCACACTTGCACCATCTGATTTTCCAAAGTGACGTTTCTATACCTTGTATCTTTTTTACACTCTCGATTTCGTGCAGACGGTGACGCGCTCGCTCAACACACCTAGAGTTTTCCCTTAGATGCCTGCAAACGTGGATGAATACCACTTATACTGATATAAAAAAATACATGACCGATGGTGGCATCGAGCGTCTGTTTTCCAGCACTGTATTTCAATGCTCTAACCATAATGCCACGATCGCACACATGCTTCTCTCGCACCTAATTCGATCTTTAAAACTTCTGGCGGGTGCGTAACGTGCCAGTTACTGGCATTCTCCTCTCGCAACTGCTAGCGCATTGAAACGGTTACACTGCCTTCGAGATCGGCGCATATTTTTCTTCAGACAGATACCTCTATGAAGATCCGCCATTAATGAAGGCACACAAACGACAATATCAGCACGAACTAATAACTAGCCGTTTATTCAGGAAACACCTATAAGTACATACTTTACACTGTTAGGATCGGCCTGCAGCTATTTCAGCCCGCTGCACGTATTCCGATCCAACCGTGTCGGTAGCGCACTTCAGAGAACTGCGGATAACCGACAGCCACGTGGCGAGGGGTCAGCTCAGAGGAGTTGTCGAGGGGAGGTAATTGGCGGAACCTCCCCATGCGCTTTTCGAGACACCAGACAATGTGCTACCCGGGCCCGCCACCCGGGACGGCTCCGAGTTCGACGAAGCAGGCTTTGTGCGCAACACGACAACGCCGCCCTGTTCTGCTACGAGTGGGGGAGTTGCCGCGAAAACGCCGACGAGGGCTCCTTCCCGCGTTCCGACCAAGACGCAAGACAATGTGCTACCCGCGCGCGTTACCCGGTACGCCTCAGAGTTCTACCAAGCCCCTCTGACGTCGGCTCCGGACCATTACACCTGTGTGTGTATGTGCGGCACGTGTATGTGAGCCCTCCTCCTCCTCCAAAAGGGCGGGTCATCTTCAATGACGTCGAACTATGACGTCGAGCAGAGTGCTTATAAGCAGCGATTGTCGGCTGCTAGTGTGTGCTCGAATGTACTCGTGAGCTGTGTGCTCGTAAGCTGTTTGCTGCATGCTCGTCTTGCGGGCTCCATTTGGGAGTCACGCTAGACTGTCGATGTGTCTCATGTTCAACTGTAAATAACATGTAAATAAATCCTGCTCTCCTAAGTCCCGACGAAGAGTCAGGCTCCTTCCTACAGCTACGATTGCCAAATCTTACATCTGAATGGCAGCGGTGAGATCGGCCTACAGCTCGTAGATCGTCCAACCCTAACGAATGGTGGCAGCGGCGAGATCGTCCGACGAATCTTACAACACCTGCGCTACGCCATTCCACAGCATCTGGTCATGCATTACCATCACGCGTGTTCAATAAGTGCTATTTCACTATTAAATGCTGCTACGGAAGCTCGATCATCTCGCGCATTTATCCCCACTATGCTTTATAAAGTAAGCTTCCATATCTATCGGATATGACATCGTTGTGCCAAAAATATATATATATAACTGTGCTTGCATGGAACAACGGTTGCACGCACATTCCCGACAATGCATCGCGAGATAGATGGGCGAGGCGGCGCTCCTGCCTCCATGGCCGGGAGTTCGGAATAAATGCGCCGCGTCACTTGCGGTGGCTCACGGCAACGCTCTATACCGCTGCGATTCTCGGACAATGCCCTGTCATCGGTTAGCTAAGTAATTCACGCTGTCATCGTCGCATCCCTCAGTGAGACTTTCAAGCTAGCTAGCCGTGCTTTATATAGCCTATGCGTATTGGGACGTCGTCACTAAACAAACGTTAACGTATCGAGACAGCAACCCAGTGACGTGGAGCCCTCTTCACTTGAGCGTCGGACGGAATTCTCCGCGATCCCGACGCCCGAATTCCCATGCGCGCAATATGCGTTAACTGGCAGACACCGCCGGCCGGTTGTTAAAGGGGCCCCGAACCACCCCCTCGGGCTTGGTGAAGTAACATAGTCCGCGGGTAGCATACGCTGGTTTGAACATCTCAGCCATGTTCTGCTGTCGTACGCTATCCGTGGAGCTCGCAAGCGGAGCGCGAATTCCCCTTTCTCTAAAGCCCCTTAAACTTCGTAAAGTAGTGCAACGCTTTGAAGAATGCCGCCTCCTCCTCGCGAGCTCTGGCCGAGGCCGACGCCGCGTCGCTATTGGCCTAATAGCATCACGTGGGCCCTCGCGCCGTGCATCAGCGCCATTTTTGCTCGAGAAGCGTCTACGGAGTGGCGAGAAGCGCATTTGGCTCCGTTGCTGCGCTCGAGCAGTGTAGGCGGCGCCACGGTCGGGGAGAGAGCGTGAAAGAGAGGAGAAACGAGGAGTGAAGGCGGAGGAGGAGAGTGTCACTACTTTACGAAGTTTAAGGGGCTTTACCTTTCTCTCAAACGCTCTCGTTTCAAAAACCTCATGACCCTCGCTCTTTTCTGTGTGCTTTATTTCGTCATAAAACACACTCCAATACGCGGCTGCTATTGGTCGCTGCGCCCGAGTACACCGCGGCCGCCACGAGGTGCCGCCACGAGTCCAGTGGCAAAGCGCACTGCGGCTCTCTGAGGACAGCCGCGTTTGGCTTACGTTTAGCACGGCATAGGCACTAAATCGGAAATTTGAACTGCGCGCCACCGTGACGTTGCCGCCATAGCCTTTGCAATGCAAGGCATTTGAGGAGGAAGGTGTTGCGTACTCCAGGGTAGCGTATCGTACTTCTGCCGAGAAGTAGCGGCGCCTGCCTATCGAAGCTCGACTGACGTTACTTATTGGGTAGCGTGGCGTTGTCGGCGGGCTGCAGGCATCCGCTAGACCATGGCGACCAAGCAAGGGCGAGACGATGTTTAGTGCGAAACTTGCACGGTTTATTCAAAAGTAGATGAAAGAAAAGGAGAAGTGATAAAAAGTACATTTCGGAGCCCCTTAAATAGGCTCTCTACAATCGTGGGCGGGATCTTGCTTCCGTCCACGTCACGTGACCGGCACAGAAAGAGGGTCCCTCCTCCTCTGGTTATACTGAGCCTGCTGCAAGGAAGAGGTGGTCCCGCCTCCTGGAATTGCAGACGCCTGTCCGCCTCTTCTGCGCGTGGCGGGTTCGTGGAAGTTCTCCTCTAGGTTCAGTTCGAAAAAAGGGTCTTTCTAAACCCGCACACGCACACACACACATACAAAAGAGGCCTGTACACTGCCGGGCTTCCGGCAGACAGGCAGACATTTGAAATGGTCATGGCGAATTAGAAAGTCACGCTTCATTTCGACGAAGCCTGGTGGAAGAAGGTCGGGTGAGAGAAAGTTCTTTCTGCATGTGCTGCGGGACGCCAACAATAGCAGGCGATGTCGCGCCTCATTTCGACGAGGCAGGGTGAGATGGTCGGTTGAAATTCCTTTCAACACGTGATGCCAGGCGCCAACCTTAACAAAGGGGAGCACAGCTGAGGCCGTGTTTGATTGCCGATAACTCCGCTTCTGCTGAACGCATTGAAGTACTTTTTGCAGCAAAGTGGTTCTGAAATAGCCTATCTTCACTTCAAATGTCTTTCTCCACTTCGATAAAAAGCGGTTCAGGGCCCCTTAAAGGTACGTCCTCAATTGCGGAAATAAGCGCGCGCAAGGCGGCGCGCTTATTTCTGCAGCGCTTGTGGTGTCGTCTTCTCGTCTCGTGTCCCGTCTACCTTTTGCGCTGCTAACACCAGGCCTGGATGGAAAACCAACAAGCCCAAGCTATTATTCTAGAGAATTCTTGGCGCGAAAGCGTCTTTCGCGGCGCGCGGCTTTGCGCGCGCTCATTTCCGCAAGTGAGGCCGTTATGCCTTTACACTCCAGAGTCCTAGCGTGAACGCGCCAGGCACGGCAGCTCCACCCAGTGACCAATTACCTACGATTGGTGCAGCGCATTCTGGCACCGAAGATTATCATTCTCGTCCAGCATTTCGTGCTTTGTTATGGAGATTGTAAAACAACAGCATACGTAGTAAACCATTTGTACAACTTTCTAGTGGTAAATGTCTAACTTATATGATTCCATTCATTATTTTAGTTCATCTGCCGGTAAAAATTAAAAAAATAAACATAAATGCAGAACACGCCACAGATTCCTCCGGTTCTGAACTCATGGCGGCAGCAGCACGCTCTCACAGCGGACATCGGCATCTTTTCAGGAACGACAGTGTCAATCTTAAACACCACGGTTTTTACCTCGATGGCAACTGGAACTTCCCATTCCTTCGCAGATTGCTCCAGCGAGGTCAGACCGAGAAATCCTGACTCGACTTCTACGATGTTCCGATGTGCCGGACCCGAGCGATAGACGGCTGCAAACTGACCTCTCCTTTGTATTTTCGGCTTCCAGTGCCTTTTCCTGGGCATAGGCCTTTGGCGGCTACTCTCTTCCACACCCGCCTACTGTATACGTCCATGAAACATTTACGGCTAGTCTTTGCAGATGCCGCAGTGGAGGGCTCCAGAATTTTGCGGCGCCTCTTTAACGTGCACCCAAAACGCGATGCACGAGCTGCTGTTTTTTTTTTTAAATTCATTTCGCCCCCATTCGAACGCAACCACCACGGCCGGAAATTGAACCCGCAACTACCTGCTCTACAGCAGGGTACCTTAGCCCCTGGGCCACCGAAGCCGTTCATAATGTAAGGACGCGATTGTCTCGTTCATTCCAACTTCGCAAACGTGCACCTTCGTCACTGCAAGCGTAGCAACGCGTGGCCAACACATAACGCGCCGCTTTTACAAGACAAAGCCGCAATGCAGCTCTCGTTGACAATTTCGTCTCCGATCACGGACAAGCATAAGGGGATGCAGTCGGCAGATCGGGCAGTGATAGCGCCATTTGGCCAGGGCAAGATTGCCGACGCGCGAACGCTTGCAATGCTGGCGCGCGCGTTCCCTACATCGCGAAGAGCCGGCGCTCGTGCTCATCTCTGCCTATTTTGCCGGCATACGCTCAACTCTGCTCTCGTCGCCGAAGAAGCTATACATATTAGCAAAACGCGAAAGAGGCAAGGCTGGGTCTACGAATGCAGCGCGCTCGCTTGAAAGTACAGTACATACGCGCTGCGCCTGGCCCCGACGCAGCCTTCGCAGCCGTCACCGTCAGACGTAGGCCGAGATTTGAAACGGTGGCATGGCGGTGCAGTCTTCCTGCATCATGTTTGGCGGCCTGTATCGACGACGACGCGCCTAGTCACTTATGTTTCTATTTTTATCTCGGAAGGAGCACGGCGAAACGATCACCATTTCCGTTGAAAAAACAGCGAAGTATAAAGGCCAAGAAGCGTTCGAAAAGAGAAGCTGAGAAACGCGCGAGAATGAAAACAGCGAGTTATTTCGAGGTACGCCGGAAATCGGTCGTTGTCGGCATGACATGAAACTGTTTTGGCCTGTCGATACTTTTACCACTGCAAAATTTGCTTCGTAATGTGGCATTCTGTCGCAGCATTTTTCCAGTTATACAACATGAAATTAGAAGAGCCTTGCAAGACATTAACCGGGGGAAAGCGGCAGAAGATCAAATAAGAGTCGATTTAATCAAAGATGGAGGAGACATGCTTGAAAAGCTTGCGGCCCTTTATACGAAATGTCTCAGAGAACTGGAAGAATGCCAACATTAAACTAATCCACAAAAAGGGAGACGTTAAAGAGATGAAAAATTATAGACCCATTAGCTTATTTCCCAATAAGGACAACACTTGGCTTCAGTCAACCTAGAGAACAGGCTGGCTTCAGGAAGGGATACTCTACAATAGATCGCATCCATGTTATCAATCTGGTAATCGAGAAATCTGCAGAGTACAATCAGCCTCTCTATACGGGTTTCATAGATTACAAAAAGGCATTTGATTCAGTAGAGATACCAGCAGTCACAGAGGCTTACGTAAATATCTTGGAAAATATCTACGAAAATTCCACAGCAACCTTGATTCTCCACAAGGTAGAAACATACCTATAAATTAAGTGGTCAGGCAAAGAGACACAATCTCTCCAATCTGCATGCTTGGAAGGAGTATTCAAGCTTTTAAACTGGCAAGGCTTAGGAGTGAGGATCAACGGCAAACAGCTAAGCAACCTTCAGTTTGCAGATCACATGTCCTGTTCAGTAACACTGGGGTTGAGTTACAACAAATGAGTGAGGGCCTTAACAGAGAGAGTGTAACAGTAGGGTTGAATATGCGGAAGACAGAGATAATGCTCAATAGCCTGGCAAGGAAACAAGAGTTCAGGATCGCCAGTCAGCCTCTAGAGCCCGTGAAGGAATAGGTTTACCTAGGTCAATTACTCACAGGGGACCCTGATCATGAGAAGGAAATTTACAGAATAAAAATGGGTTGGAGCACATACGGCAGACATTGCCATATACTGACTGGAACCTTACCACTATCATTGAAAATAAAGGTGTACAATCAGTGCATTTTACCAGTGCTGACATATGGGGCAGAGACTTGGAGACTGACAAAAAAGCTTGAGAAGTGAAGGACCGCGCAAAAAGCGATGGAACGAAGATTGATAGGCATAACGTTAAAGGGACACTAAAGGTTACCAGAAACTCAAGTTAGAGTGGTAGAGCAATGTTCTAGAACGTCTAAGGCGTCAATTTAATCGCGAACAGAGCTTTAGTAACCGAGAAATTGAGGTAAATGCATGACACGATTTGAGACCCCCCAGCGACATTCCGGTACTAGCCCGATGACGAAAGGACTCCTCATAATTTGTGTTACTAATACTCAACTACTCGTATTAAAAATATCATTTCATTCGATTATAAGACGGAAAAATATGCTACTTGTCTACATCTATTCGATTCTAAGAAAAAATAACATTTTGACGTTGCCCTTCAGTAATATGGGTGTTCGAAAGGTTTCGTTTTCGCTCGACTCTGCGCCGCGCAAGCTTTGGAGTTTCAGTACTTTCGTTATCGCGTCGTGCTGTGAGGGTTCTGCTGGCTCGCGAAACTTTCATTTGGAACAAGCAGCGAGAATGCCACGTCCATGTGATGTCGTGGGAAGCCCTCGTTGCTTTCCCGCTCCGGAGAGCCGGTGTCGAGGCCGCCGTCGTAGTACGCAACGACGCCGGCAGTGCGAGCCCTCAGCAGCAGGTCGCGCTCGTCGGTGTTCAGATCGCTGAAGTTGAGATCACCATCGCGAGCCAATCTGTCGGTGTCAGGGTCCATTGCGACGAGCGTCGAAGTTTGCGTCATAGAATGAAGTACCAGCTTATGGGCGTCTTGCGCTGAAGTTTGAGGTATAGTAGCGGCGCCTGGTGGCGGTGCGGGCAACTACATATGGGTCATGCCAGCTTGGCTGTGGCGAAGCACGTTTCTAGGACGAGTTTTGCGTCGATTCGCACTTTTTTATGCCCTGTTGCGAGTGCGAAAAGGCTCAGAGACCACGCCGACCACGCTGCGAGCTCGCCGCCGCCTATAGTTTAACGAAAACGGACTCTCCGTGCGCCGTGGGACGTAATCCGTTTCTCCTTCCGCTAGCCACCATACTCCCGCTTTCGCTCTGCTGTCGGCTCTGTCTTGGCTCTGTTTCTGGCCGCGCTTTTGCGTTTTGCGCAGAAAAGCCGTAGCGCCGTCTGCGGATGCCGTTCTACTCATCGTTGGTTCTACTCACCGATGGCGCAACGTCACTATGAGACCTAGAGTTACTGTATATGCTAAGTAGCATATACAGTAACTCTAATGAGACCATGATGTCAGTACTCCTCGATCGGAGGGCGGGCGATTTGAACTGCGCTAGAGGTACGCGGACGCTTCAGAACGCATTTTCTCTTAAAATAAGTCTCTCCTTAGCACGAAACAAGCGTTTCGAGGTTTCTGTGATGGTATTTCAACAGTCCACGTTGACTTAATAGTAGCCTTTAGTGTCCCTTTAAGAGACAGGAAGAGAGCTGTGTGGATCAGAGAGCAAACGTGGATAGCCGATATTCCAATTGACATTGACAATTGGCGCTGGGCAGGCCATGTAATGCGTAGGCTAGATAACCGGCGGACCATTAGGGTTACAGTATGGGTGCCAAGAGAAGGGAATCGCAGTCGAGGATGACAGAAGACTAGGTGGGGTGATTAAATTAGGAAATTCGCAGGCACAAGTTGGAATCGGTTGGAGCAAGACAGGTGTAATTGGAGGTCGCAGGGAGACTCCTTCGTCCTGCAGTGACAAAAGCAGGCTGATGATGATGATGATGATCAATATGCAACATTTCCTGCGCTTAAAGGCCCTTTCTTACCCCTAAATTCAGCCCCATTGCAATCAACTTTAGACATTGTCTCATTTTCTGTGGTCGCACGCAGCCTGCTAAAGGAAATCGGATAGACGTCATAATGATGTTGCCTAATCGTGTTTTATAATGAAGCTACGTAGCTCATTATTTTTCTCACTTGTTGCCTCGAGAACGACTGCCGTTTCGTGCGACTCGAGTGCGCAATCGGCTGGCACGCGAGAGTACTACTGCTTTTTCGTTCCACCGTGGCTGTGTCCGCCCATGAAGGCTGCACGCAGACTCACATTCGTCAGTGCCTGAAAACCTCCGATTGAAGCGACAACAAGAGCGCAGGTTCAATCACGGCCGCAGCGGCCACATTTCGATGGGCACGAGATGCATAAGAGGAGCTCGTGTGCATTGATTTAGGGGTACGTTAAAGAACTCCAGGTGGTGAAAGTGAATACCGGTCTCCCAACTACGGCGTGCTTCATAATGAGATTGTGGTTTTGGCATGCAAAACCCCAGAATTATTATTCATTTCTTTAGCCACTACAAGCTCGTCATGTAACCGCAACCCCTACAGCACAAAGGTGCCTCATTCTCCCGCTATGAGTACGCGTTGTAGCAATGTTATTAGCGAGGAGTTTCAACGCAAGATGAGAGGCAAAGACCAGTCCTGCAACTGTCGACACCAGAGGCTACACTCGGCGAGGGATGCAGTAGAACCAAAGTCGTCTCTAGCAGTGTATGAAACAGCAATGTAGGTTTTCTAGCTGTCGAGAGAAAGTTTGGCTTCGCCGTGTGCCTTCCCATCAGCACAACTCCCCGATAAGTGTCCTTAGAAGCTGGCTTCTTCATAGCAATAGTCATAGTGAGGAGAAGCTCGCTTCAGTGAGTCCTTTCGTTTTTTTCAGTCGAAGCGATAGTTTGTGTATAGTTTGTTTGTTGGAAGTGTTTGTCTTAACGTAGGATCGAAAACAGGTAGCAATGGCGGCGATGTGTGCCTTTGCAAAGGGACAAATACGTAAGTTAACACAGGCGCGTCAGCCGGGATAGAGTCTTGGCTTTGTCGATTATAAGGTCGCCGCTCAATTAACCAATTGCTAAGGGTCTCGCGACGCGCAATGCAGTGCGCGCCGCATGCTAAACACCGACGATTACTGCAGCGTGCGTTAGCGGTCTGACAAGCGAGACGCAGCAGCGGTGGTGCTAAATAGTTTACCTCAATTAATACTGACTCAAATAAATGCGTAAGCTAGAAAGTAAAATTGTGCTTCCCATACGAAAACATCATGCTCAACAATATCCAGCTCGCTACACCGGCTTAAGGGCGGCAAGCACACGACTGAACCGAAAAAAAGAATCAGCATTTCCATGCATTACTGCTGTTACACGGCCGCCTTGTCAACTTCACGCGGCCATGAAATCAGTCAATTGAGTACTGTGTCATTTTATATATATATATATATATATATATATATATATATATATATATATATATATATATATATATGTGTGTATATATATGGTATATTTTTTTAGGCAGTGCAATTTTTATGAAAAAGTAATGAGCACAGCGAACATGTTCTTGCACACTTGTTCCTAGGCAAGGCGCACATACTTTCCCGCTAATAACGTGAGTTTCCGAAGACTACTATGCAAAAAACTCATTCACTATTTTATTGGTGCCTTGGGCGAAGTTGTCTAAATGGCTCATATGGAGGCCGGTGACATTTTCATGCACACGTATCTTTTACAAAAATCTTAAAAGTCGCACCTAATTCGAGATATCCGTCATCGAATTCCAAAGCTCGGTCGAAGCAATATCGATCGAGACTCTGCGCGCCCTGCTGCGTGTCAGATTGCGTGTGAAACGAACTTTGAATTATGGCATGCCGCAGAAAATCCCGAGCCGACACACCGCCGCACACGCTTGCCACGCAAATCGTGCCGTGTCAGTATAGCTGCCGAGAGTTACCGGGACGTTCGGCATCGTTTGGTTTCGCAGTGCCGTTCTGCGGCTATGATGGATGCGAGATGGCGACTGAGTAGCGCGCGTCCAACGATACTATAAAGGCCTTCATTTTTTAGCTGCACCATTTTTTTTAAAGATTACCTATGGCCGGTAACACAATTATAACCACTGATCTAAATTACTCGATGAGGCGGCCATTACTTCTACGAGAAATCGACATGTTCGATTGAATTAACATAATTACGATAATTAACTTTTTAATTACTTTACGCCACACATTTCAATCTAAGAATTGAGATGCCAATGCATTTCGTCGGACACTTCGAAAATTAGTACGTCGGAACTGATGCTGTCCAGAGCATTCGTTCCAAGTGGATACGCTTTGCGAACTCACCGGCTATAATTCGCAGATTGAAATATGTGGCGTAAAGACATTAAAATGTTAATTAGCATGATTATGTTAATTATTCAATTGAATATTTTGAAGTAATGGCCACCTCATCGAGTAATTTAGATCAAGGATTAGAATTTGTGGTATCTGCCATAGGCACTCTTTAAAAAATTGGTGCAGCTTAAAAAAAAAAACTGTTTATGAAAACAAGGCGCTGCATGAGCGGAGGTCTGCTGCTGTGAATCGCGCCCACAGCGTCACCCATGCACTGCCTCTCGCGATCTCCCGATGAATGAGGCAGTCGCGCCACGCTTCGCTCAGTTTGCAACGTGGCGCACGAGACAATGTCCACGCCAGCCAATATACCACGAAATAAAAACACGTGTAGAGCTGCGCTCAAATTTCTCATTATGGGATTCGCGACTTTTACAGAAAGTGCAATGCGACGGACACAAAATGTCACTTTCTGCATTTCGTATTTTGAAAAATGCTCGAATGAGCAGAGAATAAGAATCACGGGTGACCAAATTTATTTCACCCCTTGCATATCTACCCACACAGCTCCCATACAAATACAAGGTGGGGGGGGGGGGGGGTTGAGGATAAGGAAGACATGACGTGAAAAGGCAAAGAAACGCTGGATAAACTTAAAGGGACACTAAAGTGAAAAGTGATTTCTTCTGCATCAGTAAATCACCGTTCTACAACACCAAAAACACCACTCTTACAACGATAAGACGTTTGATAAGCCAGAAAAAGCGCAAGAACGAAATGCGGGTGGCGACGCCTACATGAGTTCCCGCACCTGGGGGCTGTGACGTCTTGGATTTTGATGGCATCTTCTAGGGCCTACTAATTATATATAGCGGTACAGATTGACTACATTGTGTTCTAAAGGAACCAAATATTAAACATGCCAAGTTTCGGGAACCTTTACTCAGCCAACGCGGCCCAAATGCGAAAACAAACTTTGGAATCCCTGACGTCACGCTGACGTACCGGCGCTGGCGTTTCGGCGCGAAATTCAAATACTGATACTTGGACCTTGATTTTCTCATCTAATATTTAAACTATTTTCTTGAAATGACTGCCTGCAGGTTTCTCAAACAATGCTTTATTAGTCTAAACTGATTTATTGTTTCCCTTTAGTGTCCCTTTAAGTTCAAGGTACGGTACGGTGCGTTTCTGCTATTTCTGAAAAATAAAACAATGCAGATATGTCTAGCGGACAATTGATGCAGGGCGTGCAGAAGCAGAGCCGCATTAATTAAAGCGCCCCGCAGGAGCTAGGCGACACAACGGAAGCGGTCTCACGTCAAATCAACACCTATGTGCCCGCTGCGATAGCTTTGCGGCTATGGCATCGCTCGAGGTCGCGGATTTGGCCGAGACAGCCGCATTTCGACGGAGGCGAAATAAAAAACGTTCGCGCACTTAGGTTTAGGGACACGTTAAAGAACACCACGGTGACAAAATTTATCCGGAGTGCGCCTTTACGGCCTGCCTCATAATCCGATTGTGGTTTAGGCACGTAGAGCCCCATAATCCAAGTTTAATGCTTCTGCTTCGAAGCGATGTGCCATGTGAGGCAATGCTCAACCCTCTCAGAGGTCATGAAATATGGTGCACAACGCCTCAAGCAAACACCTCTCCCTTTGGGTTTTGTGTACTACGCAGACAAACAGCAGTGGTACACGCTAGGTAACGTTTAACATCAACTCACCACTCTCGTGTTGGACAAAAAAACATTGAAGAAATTAAAATATTCACCGTCAACATCACCGCTAATTATCGTCGATCAAAGCAAACAGCACAGAAAGCAGAATTGGTTTCCCGCAGAACGTTCCGACACGGACAGGAAGATACGACACACGCTGGACTATTAACGTTCTGCTGGAAACCAATTCTGCTATGTACAACCAACGAGTTCCTTTCTGGTTCTCTGAACCCTTCTTTTGTGTTCCTACGAGCATTTGACGCCAAAGCTTTGAGCCTCACCATTCAGCACAGAAAGCTTCACTTACATCGATTCCCACAATGCGTGGGATCTGCATAATTTTTTTATCTCAGACAAGGCCACTCAATCAGTCTCAGGTTAGAGCCCCGAGAAGACAGCCTAGAATGATGCGCAGGCGCATTAATTCGAACATACAATGATACATGGCACGTTTCAAGGAAATGCTTCTCTTTATTTACACCGACAAAAAGTAAAAGAATCGAGAACAAAGCTGACCACCAAAGCGTGTGTGTCATCATGAAGGTGCAAAAATCCGCACACCCAAACATGAACAAATGGTACATACATGGCGCTTCAGCGGAGGGAGTGTCAAAGTTACATTAAAGAAAGAAAAAAGGCGAGTGCGACATGCGCCCCCACGACCACGCTGGTACTTGCGGCCGACCAATGTCGACAGAGCGATATCCACACGCTCTTTTCCTCACACATCAATTTCCACATAGCAGCCATTAAAACGAAGCCCGCCTTGGGCGCAGGGGTACCTCAGTTGTTACTCCAAGACACAGCAGAGGTGTGCACACGGCGGCTCGCGTAAGTTTGGCCCGCGCTAACGCACACTAAGGTGGCTAGAAACTGCTCAACCGCGCAGCGCTAGGGACTACACGCGGCGATAAGCAATGCCAGTGCCACGCAGCGGCCGTTCGGGCAGGTGGCGCAGATCGCAGCCCAAGCGGAAGCCAAGAATTACGCGAGCCGTTAACTCGCCGGCAGTGTTCCAAGCGAAGTTGCGGGAGGGCGTTGCGTTTCGCACCACAACTGGAGAGCTCAAGACGCCTGCGCATGGCACTCGCGAACCGGTCTGGCGCTCCCCATTTCTGCAAGTGCAATGACTCAACGAAGCTCGCAACGGAAAAGTCAGCCAATCAAAGTGTAGTAACTTCGGCTAATGGCACCAGCGGGGTTGCGGTTGTCACACTTTTTGTCAAAACATGCACCTCCACTAGCTGTGGCAACACCCTGCATACTACTTGCACCTTGGCATCCCTGCAGCATGACACTTCTGACTCAAGTTCACCAAAGAATGCAAAATAAGAATACTAAAACAATTTGGCTACTTTGTTGTTATCTGGGTACAGAAAACCACTGAAACATTGAGCTTGATTTCTTTCAGCTCTGTATCTCTTGAGCAATGCATTAAAAGCTCAAGGTTCAGCTCTTGAAATTCTTCAAGCATGCAATGTGCAGTACCTGACCACCACCACTGTGAAGTTCCAATATGGCAAAACAATACTGCTTGCTAAATGCTGCTCCTACTTCTACCAAAGCCACAGCATGAGCAGTTATTCTCGCTAGCTTATAAACTACTGAGAGCTGTTTTCCACAGCGCAAATATTTTTGATCGCTCTAACAACGTCATTTACAATCAGTACAAAGAATTATCCTTTCCCTTCTTTCAACCACTGCAGCAGTTTCCCTAAAATAAAATTATTTTCCCATAACAAGTCAAAGTCCAGAACATACTGCAATTGTCAGCAAAAGCTTGTAAGTCAATTCGTTGTGAACCATCGGATTAAGAAAATACAGGAAGCTGTTTATACAAACTAACACAGGAACCTTGAATTTGCAGACTTCATGGCTTAAGTTTTTCGCAGAAAGTATGCCTCTGATGTATTAGGATTCTATTGCATAAAGCCGGCCCTTCATTATGTAGTACATCAAGGGAATGAGAATATAGAAAGCTGTTTGTACAAAGTAACTCAGGAACCTTAAATTTCCAGATTTCATGGCTCAAATTTCTTGCCAAAGGCATGCCTCTGATACAGTAGGATCCTATTGTAGACAGGCCAGCCTTTCATTATGTAGTAGGTGAAGGGAATGTACTGAAAGTGGTAACTACACTGAAATATATCAGAGGTGAACACTAAAGTTTCAGCAAATACTATTCATATGATAAGAAGTCAACAAACACTGACACCAAGGACAACATAGGGAAAATTACTTATGATAATAAATGAAATAAAGAAATTATGAACTAATGGAATTGAAAGTGGGCTAAAAAAACAACTTGCCGCAGGTGGGGAACGATCCCACATCTTCACATTACGTGTGCGATACTCTACCAATTGAACTACCGTGGCACAGTCTTCCCATCCACTTTCTGGGGTATTTATACATTACTACTAGTATGTGTTACTATCAGTTACTGTTACTGTTATGTTAGTATCTGTTACATTGTGTTACTACTATATTACTCCTATTATGCTAGTGCGTAATGCAAAGACGTGGGATCATTCCCCACTTGTGGCAAGTTGTTTTTTCATCTACTTTCATTTCCATTAATTTATCGTTCCTTTATATCCTTTATTAAGCACAAGTAATTTCCCCTCTGTTGTCCTTGGTGTCAGTGTTTGTTGGCTTCTTATGATATGACTAAAAAAATCAGGCCCCTTGGTTAACCCCCTTTCTTCTCGCTTAGCAAAATAATATGCAATTTCTCATTGCTCACTGCCATCTCTCCTCAATGGCTTGAATGACAGGCTGACTAATACATCTGTAGTTTTCCCTTGCTGACCCTCGCAAAGGTGTTCAGAAAGAAAGGTTTGATTGTGCTATATAAGGCAAAATAATACAAACCCTAATCACTCTGCATATTCATGTCGCTAACATGAAAGCCTTGTATTGTGCGCAATGAAAAAAAAATGAATAGGTACATTCAGTTGAACTTAATTTATGTGTTTCCCTTTCCAAGCCCACCTACCTGCCTCACCCCCAAAAAGAATGTTCAATAAAATAATACATCTGACTTTACAAATCCACACACTTGGATGAGCTTTCTGTGCGTACCAGACAGAAATATTGTACATAGTCTCAAGTCTATGAGTATGCAGGAACACAACAATCAACGTAGAATGTGTGGAATATAAACATATTCCAGTGATGCATCACCCTGTACTGAAACAGTAAACCTGGGGAAAATGTGCAGTACACACATATATATATATACACTGCACATTTTATATATATATCATACCAAGAGCAGCTATTTAGAGCAGTATTTGCAAACAGTGATGTCAAATGCTGCAGCAGGGCTGCTACATTCAGTTGCACACGCATACACTGCAGCTACTTTCACGAAGTGAAGAGTCATGTTCCCTCTTTTTATCCTTTTCCCTGTACAAAAAAAAAGCACTAGTCGACTTCACATGAATAGGCTGTTTCTAATTGCATCTCAACATATTCCGTAAGATATTAAGTGTGGGACTAAGTAACCAATACAGAATATATATATATTTTTTTCTATACATGCCATAGCCTTTGCCAAATTAAATGCAACATCACCTCATGCTTTTTTAGATGTGAAGAGTAGAACATTGTGCACTGGTATGGACAAAACAAGCAACCATAACCTTGCCAGCAATGGGGCATGCAAGAAAGAAAAAAACAAGATAGCCCCTTCACAGTAACAGGAAGTTGCTGCATGCCGATGGATATGTCAAGCATGTTCATCAAGAACTAGACCACTTAAATGAGTGAAAAGCTTCGTAGCCACAGAAAGTAAACATGCTTGTTTGCGCCTAAATCTGTATACAAGATATACATAGTGTACATTCAAAAATAAATCCACCACATGCTGCTATTACTACTTCAGTAACTAAGTTTACATGTAGCTGCTTATAGCATCATACAGATAATGTGTCTCTAGTATTGATGTATTTTATCTTGGCCTCAACTTCACAACCATAAATGTGCAGAAAAAAAAGAACTGTAGCAGGAAAGCTGCCCTGGAATTAAAAAAAAGAAATGCCTCCTGAAGCAGATGAAATGCATTCTGAAGATGAGAAGCTGCTGCTGGGAAGTTACTGGTTAACAGCAACATGTGGCGGGAATACCAACAATGATCTACACTCTGTAGCCAGAAGTTAGTAGCTCCCAACAAATGGCTTCACAGAAATAAAACCAACAAAAACAAACAGCCACACTGAATCTCAAAAACACCTTGGCCCTTTTTGCAAGACACAGCAGTAAAGGCAATAAATGAAAATTCCATACCATGACATGACAGAACTGCAAAAGAAGAGCTAAGGTTGTGGTACTACTGTATTGCATCAATAAGACAGAGCCAGCGTTGGTCAAGTAGTGTAATGTGAAACACCTGGCTCTTTTGCAATGAAAACTGCTACGCAACCATCACATGACCCTTTAACATAGCAAAAGGGCAATGCACTACCACTGTCCACTCTCCTGAAGTACCAAGTGCACATGCGCAACTGGTACAGTTTGCATGCATATTTGGTGCCTCAGGGCAGAACACTACAATAGGCTAATGCCCAAAGGGCTATGTTAAATCATTATTCCTGCAACAGAAACCCTGCAATTGAGTTCAAATAAAAGGTGATGTAGATTGGCATCAGTGCCCCTTTTCTTTTTTTAACTTCCATCACTACTCATACTGAAATAAAGTAGAATTTCTTTGGCTGAAACCTAACTGCAAGAGTCCATAAGTCAAGCCAAGTGTCCACACATTTTAAAACAACATATTCATGAATGCAACATGAAAACACCCATGGAACAAAATATAAATTTGAAAGAGTAAAAGATATGAACAGAAGGAGATGAACTGATGAAAATATATCCCTGGAAACACATACACCACAGACTGCTGAACTGGCACCAATGGAACTACCTGCTAGCTCACGAAAGTAGTTCCCAGCTTGACTGAGACCTGTTAGGCAGGTGTGGCTTTGAACTGTGCAGCCGCAAAGCCTGTGTGATGTTGCTCAGACTCTTGGACACATCCTCAATCTTGTTACTAAAAGCTGCATGGCACTGCAAACAGATTATAATACATATGAATAATTACGCTGTACAACACTACCACAGAAATCTTCCTTTATTATTGGTTTTATGAATAAATCTAATTCCTCATACCTCCCAGAAAAAAAAAAGTAAGTCCAACATTTTGTCAGTACCTATATTTCAAAAAATTACTATGCACAATATTATTGGTAAAAGATGTGTTACATTTATGGTATGTATCATTTATATTCACTCAGGACATTAGGGAAATGAACTAGTTGACAAAAATTGCCACAGATCCAACGAGTTCGAATCTACATACAGCAAAGCTTTGTGTGAGTGCTTAGAGCCGAAACATGAGTACACACATGCAAGCAAGCACGCACATACACAAGTGCAGGTGTATACAAATTATGCCAAGCAGAGTTGCTGACTACTAGTGAGTACGACGGATGCCTTGAACGCATCGTAGTTTCAGAGGCAGCGTGCGCATACCAACATAGTGCAATTCGAATCCATTCTATCTGCAAGAAGCGTTTATTTCCTCACTAGCGTGCAGCCACAGATGCACGAAAATGAGCTTTCTGGTTCCTTTCTTTTTTTTTCTTTCCCCCATATGGCTGGCACTGCCACTGCCACGGACGGATGGATGGATGGATGCTATGTGCGTCCCCTTTGAAACAGCATGGCAGGCTGCACCACCAAGCTCTGGTTCTTATTTTGCCTAATGACCTACCGATCTTTAAAAAAACACACACACACAAAGAATTTCAAGCATCAAACTTTCTTAACCACGAATGGGAACTTTGTTTCTGTATGCCTCTATTTGTGGTCTGACACCAAACCTCCAATTGCCTCTTACTAATCTCTATTGCAGACATGTTTACTTTCCCCCCGCTATCGCTGAACACAAGGTCTTCAAGGAGGCCAGAGGAGACTAAATTGACAGCTGGGTAGACATTTTCACATTTTAATAAAACATGTTTTATCGTTTCCCTAGCTTTACCGCAGCATGCACATGCTTCTTCTTTGGTGTACCTTGCTTTATAACTAAGCATTCTAAGGTATCGTGATATTGCTTTGAAAAGTAAGAAGCTTCCCTTTGAGTTATCATAAATTGTTTTTTTCCTCTTAGGTAGTTACTCATTTCAAGTTTTTTTTCCATTGCCACCACCCATGAGATTGTCTCAGCTTCAGTAACCTTGCACTTGGCGTTTTTTGTTGCCATGTTGCTTATTATACCAGTCGCATACTTGCTGGTAAGCTTCCTAGTTCTTTCCCTCCACTGTGACTCAATGTTTTTGCTGTACAAATAGCTACCTGAACACTTTCACAACCCACTTAATTTCTTTCATATTCCTCAGTCGTTCTTCAAAATCAATTTTACTCCGAGCTTCCCTCACTTCAAAACTTGTTTAGTCTATATCACCCTTCACACTTAATTTGTAGTCCTCCCGTGAGCATTGGGGGTTTCTGCGCCGAACCTACGTTCGTTGTACAACGCAATCAACAATAATCAGACATGGCAGAACGGAAACAACAACACTTAGAAATCTGGCAATGGAACTGCAGGGGGTACACGCGCAAGCAGGGCCTCCTACAGCAATTCATATACACCAGAGGAACCCCACCAGATGTAATCATGTTGCAAGAAACAAACAGCACCCCAACGCTCAGGGGCTACACATGTCAAGAGAGCGGCCGCACCGCGACCCTCATAAGCAAACAAATAGTAGCCATAGCACACAGAGAGATAGAGGATACCCAAATAGAGCACGTAATCACGGAGATAATTCCCAAAAAGAAAAGAAAAGCCAAGAGCACCTACATCCTAAATCTATATAGCCCACCCAGACAAACAAAGGGGAACTTTATTAGGCTCTTTGCGGAGGCGAAAAAGTTAGCGGGGCAGAATACTCTAATCATTGCGGGCGACTTTAACGCCAGGAGTCCGAGATGGGGCTATACTAACGAGGACAAAAAGGGGCGCGGCATCTGCACGGCGGCAGAGAACGTAGGGTGCGAGCTGCTAACCGACGAGAACCAACCGACCAGGCAGGGGAATAGCGTCAGTCCAGACACGAGTCCCGATCTAACCTTTATCAGGGGCGCCAAACAAGCGGAATGGGAAAACCTGCTCGAGAACCTTGGGAGCGACCATCACATAATAAGGATCAGCACGGTGGCGGACAACGTCCGGAGGAAGATTGGCACGGCTCGGCTGACGGACTGGGATGCCTTTAGAGCGCACTGCAAGCAGATCGAAGGCAGCATCGTTTCGGCGGAAGAGTGGAGCCAACAACTCAGGCGAATCCAAGACCTATACACGAAGGAAGTAGACAGGACGGAACAGACGCCGGAGGTGGACAAGCGGCTCCTCAGGCTATGGGAGGCGAGACGCGGGCTCACCAAGAGGTGGAAGCGCCAGAAACTCAACAGAAAGCTAAAAAAGAAAATTGCGGACATCACCAAGAAAACGGAGGAGTACGCGACGCAGCTGGCCAGACAGGGGTGGCAGCAATTTAGCAATTCGCTAAACGGCACCCTCAGTACGGCCAGAACGTGGCAGATCCTCAAGGCCCTCATGGACCCGAGCAAAAACAAATCCGAAGGCAGCAAGTCGATACAGAGGCTAGTCCACCAGTACGAAGGCACAGACGAGCAACTCCTTGAGGAAGTCCGAGTCAAATGCTACGGCAAGGAGCAGGTCGAGAGCTACAAGGAAGAATACCGCGGCGAAGAAAACCCTACTACGGACCGACCCATCATGAGAGAAGAGGTCGTCGAGGCGATAAGATCGGCCACCAAGAACACGGCGGCGGGGGCGGACAAAATCCGGAACTCGCTAATCAGAAATGTCGGGGACGAGGCCATCGACCAACTGACGGCCTACCTCAACAAGCTCTGGCAAGAAGGAAGAGTTCCGGCGGAGTGGAAACACGCCGTCGTTGTAATGATTCAGAAGCCAGGGAAGAAACTCCAAATAGAAAATCTCAGGCCGATATCCCTAACGTCGTGCCTGGGCAAGCTGTACGAGAAAGTGATCACGAAGAGAATCCAGTCGCACTTGGAAAACGAGCGATGGTACCCGGACAGCATGTACGGTTTCAGAGCCAACCTCTCAACGCAAGACGTGCTGCTCCAACTCAAGGAGGAAGTGCTCGAGACGATGCCGAAAACGGGCGAAAACGTCGTCATGGCCCTCGACATAAAGGGGGCCTTCGACAACGTGAGCCACGCGGCCATCATGGAGGGCATCAACAACACCAACTGCGGGAAGAGAGTGCACGATTACGTCAGGGACTTCCTGAGCAACAGAACGGCGACGGTGGGGCTGGGCGAGCTGAGAAGCAACGTCTTCCCCACGCCGTACAAGGGCACACCCCAAGGATCTGTCATATCGCCCGTCCTCTTCAACGTGGCAATGATTGGCCTGGCAAGAAAACTTAAGGAGATCCGAGGCATCCAGCACGCGATATACGCCGACGACGTCACAATCTGGGTCACCCAAGGATCCCTCGGAGAGAAGCAAGAAAAACTGCAGGAAGCGGCGACCTGCGTAGAAAACTACACCAGAGAAAGGGGACTGCGATGCTCCACTGAGAAGTCGGAGCTCCTCAGGGTCGGCAAGCACCCAACGCAAGCGACACTGGACGTGACCCTCGAGGGACACAACATCCCGGAGAAGAACATGATTAGGATCCTGGGCATGTGGCTACAAGGCAGCCGGAAGTGCAGCCACACCATTAGCCTGCTGAGCAAGGTGGCGGAACAGGTGGGCCGCATGATCAATAGGGTGTCCCAAAAGAGATACGGAATGAAAGAAGAAGACACTCTGAAGCTAGTCAACAGCCTAATCGTCAGCCGAGTCACGTACTCCCTGCCGTACCACGTGACGACCAAGGCAGAAAGAGAGCAAGCAGACACCATCCTCAGGAAGGCGTACAAGACGGCTCTGTGTCTACCGAGAAACACGTCGAACGAGAAGTTGCTCCAGCTGGGCATCAGCAACACCTTCAGCGAGCTCGCCGAGGCTCTGCTGGGTACGCAAACCGCGAGACTCAGAGGCAACCCTACGGGACGAGCGCTCCTGAGGAGGTTGGGTCGGGATACGAGCGGACTGGCAGACAGATACGCGGACGTACCGGACCACCTCAGAAAAACCATTAATGTGGGACCACTGCCAAAAAATATGGATCCCAACTTACACGAAAACAGGCGAAAAGCTAGGGCCGAATATGTTGAGAGAACGCTAGCCCAGCTAGACAATACAGTATACACGGACGCCGCCGTATATCCACACGGAAGAGAACGCGTAGCCGCGACGGTAGTGGTTAATTGGGAAGGAAACCCGATCACGTATGCCACAGCAAAGGTCGCTGGCACAGCGGAGGCCGAGGAGATTGCCGTAGCGCTGGCGGCAGCGGAAGGTTATAGAACAGGCCGATCTCTCAACATACTGACGGACTCAAAAGAGGTGTGCAGAAACTACACGAGAGGCAGAATCAGCAAAACTGCCCTCAGAATACTCAGCGGAGCCACCTCCGCCGAGAAGGAAAAGCCCCGACAGAAACTAATCTGGATCCCGGGTCACGTAGGCATAGTGGGGAACGAAAGGGCAGACAGCCTAGCTCGAGGTGAAGCGTTCCGAGCTGGGTGGTCGAATGCCCCGGAGACCCACCTACAGGCTTGCGAGGGGGGATACGCAGAGACCCTAAACTTACATAGAGGAACTAGAATTAGATATCCGCCACCACACAAAGACCTCTCAAAGGAGGAAGCGACCAGCTGGCGCAGACTACAGACAAACTCCTTCCCCAACTTACACGTGCTTAATAAGATGTTTCCGACGCAATACAGGGCCACCTGCCCTTGGTGCGGTGCCAAACCTACACTTTACCACATCACCTGGGAGTGCGAACGCAACAAAGCATTCCACAAACACGAACACCCGAGTGCGGAGCAATGGGAGAGTCGGCTCACCAGCAGCGAGCTCACGGCCCAAAGGGCCCTAGTGCAGCACGCGAGCGATGCAGCGCGACTCAGTGGAGCCCTGGAATAGGGGCCCACCCTTGCTGAAGAGAAGTCTCCAGTCGCCAGCGCCAAGAAGATGAAGACGACGGAGACCTCATAACCGCGAAACTCTCGAAAGACTCAAAAGTTTTCCCTCCCCTCCCTCCCGTGAGCACAAAATGCAAGGCATCCCACTGAACATTGGTTGCCATCAAGTCCCGATTGCAGCGCTGACTTCAAGCAAAAAACCGCATTTCCAAATGCATGTCCGGGTACCATTACACCTTTCCACATACCCCGGAGCACCACGTACCTAGTGTATCCCCATGGCACCTGCGTTTCATTATGGCCGCATTTCTCTCCCCTTTTGCTATTATTGTTTTTTCCTGTGTATCTACTGCCTTCTTTTATCTATACACCAAGGTACTTGTATTCTTTTACCTGAAGTATCTCCAGGCCCTGTATTTACACTGTCTGTTCACTGTTTTTATTGAGTACCATAAACTTGAATTTTTTTTAACACTAAATTGCAATCCTAAATTCTCACCTTCCTGCCCACAGATATCAGCCAGACGTTGCTTATCATTTTGCTTGTTAGCAAGCAACACAATGTCATCCTCATAAAACAAATCTGGAAGCTACTGCTCAACTATTATGGCTGCTTGTTTGTAGGAGAGATTAAACCCAATATTGATTCTAGCACCCATTCCATCCTTACAACTTACATCATAAACAGCAGGGAGGTAAAGGGCCTCCCCGATGCAGTCCTAAGGTTCGTAAAGAAAAGCTTCACTTAAAAAAGATGCTTTCGAACCAAAAGACTATCTTTAATTAAATGATAATGAAATTAATGTAAACTAGCAAGTAAGATCCATGGAGCAGCTAAATTGAATGACTGACAATGAGTTGACAAGTGTGGTCTACTAGTGGCAAGCACAGCAAGGTAACTTTGGGACTCACGGGTGGTAATCTACTTCAACAATACGAATATAAAAGCTAAGATGAGCACTGCTCATGCCTGATCATTAAATGTATGCTGTAGGCCTACAAACAGCATGACTTGCTGAGGTATTGAATTCAGAATATTCACTACACCTCAGATAATCGTGCATCTATATTTAAGGGTTTGTTCACATGGCTTGACAAGTCATACAGGGTTAAGATGCACAAATGCATTCAGTGTACTGCAGGGTGAAAATACAAAATGAGTCATTTTTTTATCAGACATCACATTATGAGGCTGCTACAAAAATCAACTGCAAATTCAAAGTATTGAAACATGTTTTTTTCAAGTAGAGGCACAAAGTACACTTCACCTTTCACATACTCTCCCTTCTATTCATAGCACTTCACACAATGGTGCATCAACTTACATTTTCTCTCGGAGAATTACTTCTTTGAGGTCTTCATCCCTCTCAAGCTTTATAGTAGCTATGTTTAACCACCCTGACTCCTCTCAACCACAACCACCTTATGAAAACACAATGATCCTCAACAGAGTGGATAGAAGACACCATCCAGCACAATGACATTCTAATTAAACCTGTACTACCTCGTATCGTCAACATTCAACACATTCACTAGAGATGCATCTTCGATTCCTGGGGTTTAAAATGCCTGGCATATTTGTTTCAGTCAACACTGTGACTCGAGCTTTTTATTCTAAGAACGTCAACAAGTAAAAAGATCCTGCGCCTACAGCTGCTTTGTTTGCAATAAATGTTTGCTACAAGATCACATTCCTTGGTTTGGATCATTCAGTGTAACCCTTGGCATCATTGCTAGTCTGGTTCACTCGTCAAACATTAAAAAAGCACCATTATGTAAGCAAAAGTGAGCTGCTTCATATATATGAACTCGTTTTGGTACCTGTCGGCAACTAAAGGAAATAGCATGGATAAGAAGTGCAGCAGGGTGACTTCAAGTGTTCACTGTTCATGTGAAAATTTCATTTTGTCTTGTTGCTTTGACTGAGATCACAAAACTATTATGCACTACTGAAACACAAAACAACACAAAGCAGCACAGCACATGAAGCTGCTACACTGGTTCACCAGTTATTCATGCTGTTTAATTGCTAACAGTCAGAAAATCTAGTCCAGTCCATGTGGAAGCTCACTAGTGCTAAAGAAACCAGATATGCAACAATGTCAATAGGTATATTGAACAATTTGTATCATAAAATGTGATCCTATGGCAGAATTTCAGGGCAAACAAGGCAGTGGTAAGCACAAGATCTATTACTAAAGTTCTTAGAATGAAAATGCAGGTCACTGCAACTTGCCATTACTTTTTCAAGTATGCATCATCAGCAGTGCAATGCACAAGAACATAACATCTTGATAGCATGCACAAATTACAGGAAACTCACTTCCAGTAATGAGTCCCTGGGTTAACAAGATCGAGGTCTCATCCTCATTGACACATTGCACAAGTAAAAAAAAAAAAAAAACACACATGCTACCTTAATGGGACCTGGCTTAAAAAGAGGGTCATACTGAAATTAACGACAGACTTTTCACAAATTATTACACTACATTACTAAAAGTGAAAATTCGTCACTTTATTTTTCAAGCTTTTGTACATTTTTCCATATATTCATTTCTCTTACCAATTGAGCGGCTTGAATGTACCCCTTAGAACTCCATTCAAGCCTTGTAAAGATGGTGATGCACCAAAGCAAGGATCGTCTCTGGTGTCTCGTATCATGGGCCTTGCATTTGGAGGCATTTGAGGCGAGTGCGGAAGCACTTCCCTTCTATTCTGTGAATTCTCTTAAGAAATGTAAGGGTGTGCATTGTCATGCAGCTAGGTCACGTTCATGCATTTAGGCATGTTGTGCAGAGATGCAGTTTCAGCAGCATTTTAATGTCTAGAGCAACATTTATTTTTTGGTGACCTAAGCTTTTAATGATTTCCTGGACAGCACTGTGCCCTATTAAAATCATTCTCGCCATTTTAATTTTTGTTATTTGCCCGTCTTCTTTGATGAGTGCATCAACAGTTGCCTAGGTGGCTTCAGTCACAGCGTCTGAGCACGACCACTCCGGGAATGATCTTCAATTTTACTATGGTCCTTTTTAAGATACCCAATCAATCTTCGCACACTACTCAAGCTCATTCACATGTCACCATGTGCCACCTGAAGCCGCTAATGAACACTGACTGCACACAGATGAAATGAGATGCCGTGTGTTGCCATTTTGTTTAGCATACTGGTGGCCAGATCATGTAGCCTGTTGATGCCAATTGGTTGTCTGTGATGGCAGAATCGATGGTACCCTGTACCCCAAAACACCTATTCTCTTGCACTTTCAGTCTTGCAGACAAAAAATAGTGGTTCATTACTTTTAGTATGGCGCTCATATTACACAACAAATATGTGCATGAGAGAAACATTCAAGCATTTATGACTCCTGAAAAAGCTACTTACGATGGAACTTGACTTGAAATGCTCTTCAAGGGCATTCTTTATATCAGAACTGAAAAACAAAGTGCAACACTTAAATTGGGTGAGGAAAAGAAATGATCATGTAGGCTATAATACCTTCTATACATCAAACTAGCACACTTTACTGACCACAGCCAGAACATGTTTGACAGTTCTATGAGCACACTACAAACAAAACTACAGAGCTTCACATGAGCCAATTATGCATGCACCCTGCTTATGCTACGGTGTATACGTAAGATGGCCCAGCTAGCTGGATCAAGAAAGCACACCACTTTACATCTACACAGATGTAAGTAGCTGTATGTTGTTTGCAGTCATGAAATGAACCCCACTTCTTGCATGGTCCAAGGGTCCACAGTGGACAACAATTTCTAGAGCAATTGTTACTTTCACAGCAGCAACTGGCTATTCAATGCTGCAGAATGCGTCAAATTCGACTTCCACAGGACCTCTGGGCCAATGTAGATTTAGGATCCATTTACCTGTAGCATGTTACAGAGCAGCGCTATCAAGGTGCAGAGGCAAGCTATCATGCAGGTGAGAAAGTTCTCTGGGCTCTCATCTACAGGTAGTATGCTGTAAACAAGTGAGTGCAGAACTTTCAAAAGCTATATATATGCACGGTGCTACTTGGGACACACATACTCATAATATTCTTTTTATATCTTAGCTTTAGCTCGTAAGGCGGAATTTCTAAATAACTGGCATGTTCAGAACACAACTGCTTAGAACATACAAGTGCTAGTATTATTGTCGTACATAGGCACATTTCTTTTTTTTTTTTTTGAGCTTGGCACAAGTTGGCTGGTGCAATCTGCTGTAAAAGTGGTTGTTTGGCTAAACTGCAAGTGATTTTTAAAAGTGTCAAAGCACTTTCTCCAAGTGAAGTCCACCATTAAACATACTATACTACATTCTCCACAATGTCACACCTGCAAAAATATATTGGCACATCTTAGAAAAGTATTGATACGTACACAATAGGTGTGCAGCTACACACGTGATCCAGCAAGAGCATTACGTGAATAAGGGGAAAGAAAAGGAGTTCAGCAATGAGTAAGGAAATTGTAGTGGCAATATGCAAGGGTCAAACACGAGCAGGTGTATTCAGCAGCCAGAGCAAAGTGGGTGCACAGAAAAAGCAGTTTCTCCTCCTTTCACTAGAAAATGCAGATTGCATAAAGGAATGTGAAAGGTTAAAGGGCTAGAGCCTGAGCCTTGTCACTGCCATTCTCCACAGCAGCACAACTCCAGTTTCCAATATGGTGTGTGTGTTTTTTTTCCACACATTTCCTGAATTTTCACTTTGTGTGTGTGTGTGTAGCAGTTGCACTAGCTTGCTCATCTAGTCACAAATGTTTATGGGCACCAGAGCATACCACACAAGACCTAGCAGAAAGCTAATGCCACCACTGCTGCAAACCTACAGCCTCATGCTCAGCAGCACATCGTCATAGCTACTGCCCCACTTTCAGGGCTAAGACTATCAGCACTAATGATCAGGCCCCTGTCTGAGTTCAACAAACAGAAGGTGCACGCCAGCTCGCAAGCAAGCAAGTCAGCAAGCAAACAAAACATTGTGCAAATAACTGTGCCACTCATGCATCCACGTGATCATGTATACCAAAACTAGACAATCCACCTTAAGAACAGCTTGTATAATTTTTACTCCAAGTCAAAGGTACCATATTAATTATCAGCACAGCATGCATTTGAATCAGTCAAGCTCTAACACCAGTGGTCACAAAATTCAAGTTACAACAGCGTTGAAAATAAAATATTGTAAGCTTTTCTCAGAAACAAAGCCTCCAAATCCAAGTAGCTGGAGTAGATTCACCGCAACGAACTTTAGTTAACTTTCAGGTGTGTAAATGCCATTAGATTTAAGGTAATAGTGGCAAATAGGATGCCAACAGTTAACTGTCACAAACAGCAGCAAGTTACTAAACTCATGGTTCATGGACTAAGGCAACCATTAGGCCTAGCAGTGACAATAAGTGTAGCCACACATACTAAAGCTAGGCTTAAGATGCATGTTAAGTTTTTCTTGTCTATGAGCACACTTTTGCATTTATAGTCAAAAAGCAAAAAGTGAATGCTATCACGTCTCGTGGAACCGCTGATGCTTTGAGCTTTAAACCATTGCCGACTGCACACTGCTTATTTCAAGGGGGGGGTCAAAGAGGAACAGCTGCAACAATGGTGTTGGGAGTAAGTGTCTAGTGCTGAGCAGCAACAGAACCAAAATTTTCAGAGTAGTACAGGGAGAGAGAAGGATAGTGAAATAGACTTCAGCGTTTCTTGCAGCTCTGAACTCGTTTACTGTGACAGCAGCAGGCTTTCACAGTGGACATCTTCTCAAGAACTTCTTCGCATTGCACACGATTTATCTGTCTGCTACACTACCGCTGTTTTCAACAAAGAATTCCTTATAAAAAATTAACTCAGTGCATCCCCATCGGGAATTATTCTAAATGAGAAGGATGAAGTACAAGTAAATGAAGCAAAAGGAACTTTAAAAAGTAGGAGCTCTCCTTTTGATAGGCCCGACTTGTGCAGCTTCTGCGACTGTCACAATGCATTATAACCACTTGCTGCCAGAAACCTGTGTGCCACCTTGCCAAGGGCTTAGTCCATGCCAGTGCCACTTATATGCTGCAAGACCCAACTGTCTCATAAGAACACCTTTGCTTCTATGAGAAGGCTTATATGAACCATAAAACAGACTTTGTGAAAAGCATTTCGCCGCCATAGAAATGTGGTCCCCGTTACTGGGTATTGAACCCATGACTTCCATGCTCAGCAGTCAAAGCCGCAGCAGCACTGCAGCAGTAACTCTCAGATGAATTCTTCCTCCTTGCCTTTTTGCCTACAATCACTGCTCTATTCTTTCGCATGCACTTCATGGAGATTTTCCTTTACCCATAGCCAAGGCTTCCTAACTCTGTTTAAATGCTAGCATCTCAACTTCTACAAACAAATACCCTAGCATTTCAGCACAAGATAAACCACGGACACACTTGTCCCTAAACGAAATATTAAAAAAAAAAACGGCCACATTTGAATAACTCAAGAGGCCTTTGCAATCCTGCTACACAGCACTATGCGTCACTTGAATGATTCACCTAGTTGACTATGCTCGTGAAATTTAGCACATTCATCAACGTCATATGTGCTAGGTATCAGGTGGTTGCAAAAAAGTTCTACAAGTTCCTTGTGCATCATCTCCGATGGTTTAGATAATGTAACTAATACTCATGAGCTCTACAACTTCCAGCCAATGATTCACAAAGTAATTTGTTTTTTTACATATAGTTGCCAATGCACCATGCATCATCTGCACTCAAAGCCACCAACAATAGAAGGCCCAAGAAAAAGTGGCGTTATTTGCACATGTGCCCCCTTTTAAACTGTGCCACTGGTATGGCTACCAGGTGATATACTCTAAAGCATAAAATAGTTTTATCTCTTTAGCCCCTTAAAAAAAACTGCACCAAGTGTGGTTGAGAACCAAATTTTCGGGCACATAGATGAGCACACTTTACCCACATTGCCTCAAGAGCTGATCAAACTACTAGTTTTAAATTCCTGATCAACATACGCATTAAATATATACTTAGGATAACAATAGTAAAAAATGGCAGTTAAACATAAGTACATAGTTTACCAATGATACGGTTCATTTCTCTCTGAACATTTGTCACAGTTCCAAAAATTATGTGCTATAGTCACACCCAGCTGTCATCCTATTTTAACATTGGCGCATTTTTGCCGTTGCCGAGATGGCCTGTATAAAGTCCAAGGGTGATGATACTGTCGCCACGCGCTGCGTGCTGTATGTGTAAGTGAAAACATGCAAGGGAAGCCCACGATCGCGGCGCTATCTGGAACGCACGAGGGAGGAAGGCGGTGAGCAAACACGCAGTCTTCCATCGCCTGAGAGGCCGTGGGAGAAGGGAGGGAGGGAGGGAGAGAGGGGGCAGCGTTGGGCTCCGGCAGCAACGGTGCATTTTGCGACCAGGCGCAAGGGGAACTGACGATTGTGGCTCAATCTTGCGTGTGAAACAGGAGAGTGGGAAGGCAGCATGGGAGGGAGAGGGGCTTCTACTACGGCAGCAACTGCGTACTTTGTGTGACGGCGCGTGGTCGCACGCGACTCATTTTGAAAGCAACCTGCGGATGGCTCATGCCTTTGTGCATGCTGTTTTCCCACCGCTGTTTGCGTTGAAGCAATAGACAGCACAGTCACTTCACTCGCTGCTGCTGCCACACTTGCTCACACCAGAATTTTGACAGCGAGTGTCCGCGAACATAGAGTGCGATGTGTTCACACTTGCTTGTGCACGCTGAAATGATGCTTGTTAATTCAATTAGTAAGCACATGTGTCCAAATTTATACGGCCAGTAAAACTACTATCCTCACATCATATAGCTGCCTACTAATTTGCTATCACAATCGATGCTTCGCGTTTCAGGCAAAACTGCGACTGTTTAAGAAAGCAGTTCAGGATATATGGGATACAGCATATAGTTTGCTTTTATTACGCTCAAAACTAGGCATATTTGTTAAATTTACCTAAATATTGTGCATCTGCTATGGCAATTTGCATGTTTGAGGCACCATGCTATATAAGCATTAACTATGCACCAAAACAAACAGCTTATTCATGCCTGTGGCAGCGTCAGCAGGTAAGCAAATACACTTTTTTTTTTCAGATTTTCTTGAATGCCATGCAAAGTCTATAAATACGTCAAATGTGTGAACTTCAAACTACATACAGCAACATATATTTATTGCCTTGCTCAGCACTATGGCAGCAGTGGAAATAGTGCATGTTCACAAATGTGTACAAAGCATGATGATGGACATGAAGTGAACCCCCACCGGTCCTCTTGTGATAAGTGCCTTATGTGTGTACTCTGCGCAACATGCTCGACAAAAAAAAAAGGGGGGGGGAGAAAAAGCTCACAATGTGACAGCACATTCAGCGGAAAGGACATTGATAGATGACACTGCTTCCGGTAGCTTATAAGATTTTGGTGAAAGCAACAAAGATGAGGTTGGCCAGGAAAGACTTGGTTACCAATGTTCTGCCCACACAGATGAAAACAACCTCCCGGATGCATTACTGCAAGAAATACCTTCATCAGACAACGTTCAAAGGAAATTCCAACCGAGAAGGAAACACTGCATTACTCCGCCTAAGACACAGTTCTGCAGCCTCACTGAGAGCAAGATAATTGGGCACTCCATACAACTACTTTGAAAGGTGTGTGCCGAAATCTGTTTGAGTACATCACAAACTTACAGAGCGTCCAGACATTCCGAAACATCAGCACATCTGAAGAAATAAAAGCCTTTATGTACATCAAGGGTTATCCAAAAGGACGGAGGACAAAGCTTCTAGATTTTATGCACTTCCTACTAGAGGCTGCAGAGGCACTCATTACATCTATACCAAGTGCAAGGAAGCATGGAAAACCATAACATGAAATCGAAGACCTGCCACCTGAACTTCTCCAAGAAATGATGCGTTTCGCGGCCCAACGCAGATGCCCAGTATGATACTGTTGAGCACTGGCCTGAAGCTCGGGGAGGAAGTAGATTAATCTAGATGGAATTGTAAAGAATGCAAGGGAGGGTCGGTCGAGAATATTTTGCAATAAGTTCCAGGGGCGACTGTGCCTCACCAAAAATTGTCTTCAAATTTCACAACTAAATTCCCTATGCCGATTTCGTGACCATTGGAACGCTTTCTACGCAATTGTGTACACTTTCTTAAAAAAAGAAACCATTTTTTTAAATCAGCAACCTTGTCATTTGGTCTTATCTGGTTACATGAAGGAGATTCAAAGTGAACAAAATTTTTTTCAAAGGGAAATGGCAAACAGCAATTCTACAAGTTGTCTAAGGTGCCTGAAAATAAAGCGAATTAGATAATGCGAGATAAATTATTGGTTTATTGGGGTTTAGTTTAGCCATAATGGTTGACATATTGAAAAGCTCAGAACAATAATCATTCATGTAATTCGCCAGAATTCACTCCTTCTCCACCGACAACAGCCAGTGGCGAGACAGGTGAATGACACTTATTGCCTGTGGGAATGAAAAATGTACTTTCCATGCATACATTTCGGGTTTAGTTGGTGAAAATTGTCAAAATTCATTCAGCCACAGTATTTGTAAGCACGAGCTTTCGAATTTTTGAGAACTATATTGCAGTGCACCTGAAGGAACTACAAGCTTCAGATTTGCATAAATCATCAAAATGCATTTGTTCGAAGGTTTGAAAATTTTCAGTTAGCTGTCGCAAGCCTGCCACATTGGCTGATACAACCTAGATAAACCCACACACATCTCACATACTATACATAAAGAAAATTTCTAATACAGGAGCTCCAACACATTGTACTTCACTGCCTTAAAGCTGTTCAAACAACGAAAATATATTAAAGTCATGTACACAGGACCAAACGTCACTTATGCAGCTACTGGGACAGAATCCTAAATGTTTCACCTATACATTTAGTGTATTTCTTCAATACTTCCTTTTTCCACATTTTCTTTTCTTTGGCTTTTGCTTCTAGTCTTCTATTCTTTCAATTTTTATTGTTTCTTTTCACTTTCCAATGACCAGCGGGCCTACACAATTTTCTTACAACTACAGTTCCTTTGTAACCTACCATGCAGACACACAAGGGTATAATACAGCAATGTGTAAAGTTGAACCAGTAGTTATACTATCATTACAGCAAACAGCACCCCGGAAGGACAGATGGCCAGAATAAAGCTGACACAATGCTACACCCTGTTTGTTTTTCTGTCTGGACCTTGTCGGAAAATTAATTATCGATAAATCTCTTAATTTAAGTACATTTTACAAACAACATTTTGTCTAATTGTGTCAATTATAATTATAATTTGTCCTATAAACCTGTGTCTGCAGCTCAGAGGCACAAGTTCCATCTTGAGTAAATGATACAACAACCATAAATTATTAATGTAGGTACATGGTCAATTGTTTCTTTCATAAAGCAATTCCTAAAACAAGTCAAGATTGAATAGGCTGACATAAAACCCTTTAATGTACACCTCGTGCACCACGTGTAGGAGGCGCCACTGTAGGCAACCTAGTGGGCACTTCTGGAAGCAAACTGCTGAAACCGCTAGTTTTCCTGATAAAGACTTCTTGTCCATGGAGAGCACAGCAAGATGTTTCTATGCTGCAGCGACAGTAACTCGACTGTCGTTTGCAAATGTGGAACTGCACCTAATTTTTAAGTGGTTTAGAGCAATACAAATCACACAAGCAAAAAATGAGCTCTTTTAAAAGCCACGGCCAACACTGCTACACTGCCGCAGGCGGCACAAGGGTCTTGACTATGAAATCTGGTTTATTATATACTTCTATCACAAGTTGATTTAAAGTTGAGATGAAAAGCTGAATTCTTTATGCTAATAACCTGTGGTGCAACAGAATATGTGCAGTACTTTGCAAATTATCACAGTTTTTAAAAAGTTTAGTGAATCTACTGAAGGAAATGAAGATTTGGCCCTCTGGCCGAGCGGCCACTGTTTTTTTTAACATCTTTCTGAACGAGGACTATCTTGATATAGCGTCCGACGAGACGGCACAGCAGAAAGGAAGACAGGTGCAAACTAACAACCGATTTTATTGAAGCTAGACCCACAGGTATATATACATTCACAAGCTGCACAGGCACTCCCTTACAAGGAAAGTTGGAATTCGTCAAACAGGAAGTGATTAAACCTGGTGCGAAAGGAATTTCATTTCTGCATTGTACAATGCAATTGATGTTTCGCTTACACACTCCTTACCTGCTTTTCTGATAAAAAAATACCTCTAACATTTCACAAGGGGTTGTTTGCTTGTGCTTGCCTAGGATTTTCACACTATGGAAGCGTGGTTCACAAGTGGTACAGCAACTGCAGTGGTCAGCAAGATGCGTCTTCTCTTTATTAGCTAGATTTCTTGCATGCTCCCCAAGTCGGCTATTGATGAATCACATTGTCTGGCCAATGCATACTTTTCCACAGGATAGGGGGATCTTGTACATGACGTTGTTGGCACACTCTACAGGATACTTTTCATGGTTCTTATTACAGCCCGCATTTCTGTCTGCACAAGTGATGCGATGGCTCAGCTGAGCAAGCTTCTTGGGAGCTGAAAAAACCATTGGCATGTTAAACCAAGTAGCCACTTTTTTCAGGCAATGTGTGACCTTGTGCATGTAGGAACCACTTACAGCCTCTGACTACCCACCAGGGGTGTCCGCGACATTCCAGCAAGCAAGGCGCTTCAATTTCTTGAAATGCGTTCCCGCTACTGACACGAGGATAATGCAGACTGAAATTTTTGTGTGCCTGGTTTAATTACTTTGACGAATTCAAATTTATCTTTGTAACAGTGCACCCGCGCAGCTGTATATATATATATATATATATATATATATATATATATATATATATGTGTATACCTGTAGGTCTGGCTTCAATAAAATCAGTTGTTAGTTTGGACCTGTGTTCGTCTTCCTTCCTTTTACACCATGCCATTGCGTGCTATATCAAAATGGTCATGATGTCAAAATACCAACTAGCCCAACATTCAACTCTTTTAAATAATCTTTCTGAATGAGAGAGGCATGTCAGCTGTTCTTGTGAAGGGGTGTCAGCCTTTTAAACACCACCAAACAAGCTGTTGACCTTGTTAGTGACATGTGTCGCAGAAATTAAATGGAACACCACGATAATTAAAAAGTAGCACCAAAATGAGTAAATAACTGGAAGAGTGGTGCATAGATGGGAGAACTTTTAAATGAAGCAGATCACATGTAACGGGCATTGCAGAAAAATACATGTTCAGAACACATGAAGGCAACTGTTTGCAGCCAACCGCAAATGTTCGAGGTTCATACTATAAAATGGTGTGTGCCAAAACGACAAGAATTTATCATGGAAAAGAAGCAGCACATAGATAGGACAACAGCATAAGGGCACAGGACATAACCCTGTCTAGGAGGATTAGTCATTCTGAAAGCTATATCAAGCTGTTTTTTTGGTACAAGTCACCAACTAACTCGTATGTCTACCCTACAGCCTTTTAATTTCTTTTGATCCTTGATTCACTGCATATATGTACAGTAGGAAGAATGTGATACTAAGTGCAGGTGGTAAAATATTAAAATAAAGGATGCACAGGGCATCACTAGCGAAGCCCCATAGCTGAAATGAACTTGTGCAATGAAATTGGCAAGGTTCATTAGTCATTTTAGAAACACCTGTAGTGCCCTCTTAAGGGGGGAGATGCAGGTAGAAAAATTACACTTATCTCTTAAAAAATAATTTTATACATTTGGGTTGCAGAATTACACTTCAGCATTCTAATTTAATGTGTAAAATATCAAGGAGTTTCTACATCCAGAAGACTGCAAAAATGATTTTAATTGAGGTGTGCTACAGCGAAACACTGATTATAAGTAAAAACCGCATGAAAAGATTGTATAATCCGAACAAAAATTAAGTCTATAATACACGGTCTTGCACAACAGAGTTGTGAGAAGTTTCAATTTGAACTACAAGATAATACTCTATGGGACTCAGAAATCAAAACCATCAATAAAGCAAATGTGAAAAGTATACTGCAGTGCAAGTGTCAGGGACACTTTATTGGAGGTATTTAGCATACTGGACATTGCGATCCTAAACTGCCAGTACGCTAAAGCATTCTTTCACCTACATATTTAAAAAAAAAATCGGTGAGTTTTTTCTGGACCTTCTTTAAAACGTGCAGCAACAGCTTTCTTTCGAGCTCAGCAACATCCCGGAGGAGGTCACCTACGGCTTCACCTGCACAGATGTATCTCTGAATGCTGCCAATGCTCCGTTGCACTTTCGCTCGAGGTGACAGTGGTGCCGGCATGAGACAATGCCTCCTCGGTGACAGTGCCCTTTCGGTGACAGTGCCTTCTTGGTGGCATCACCCAATGACAGCTTGCTGTGGACAGCAATGTTGTCGTCAGTATTAATGAACACCACGAAGGTCACAGGAACGTTTTAACCTCCAAAGTCTGGATTACCGTCGGCTGTGAAGGTGCAGTCCATCAAGGTTGTGGTGTCGCAAGCACAGGAGTCAGTCTTTCCTGAAGCCACAGTGCTTGAATCAATTCACAGTGGTGGTCTGGAAAACTGGGCTACAATTTTGCAGCGATGCCTTTTCCGAATTTCCCAACTTTCCACATTCATGAGTGGTCAAAGCAACGCTCTGCCGTGAGTGGTCAAAGCGGCACTCTACCACGGGCTGAGCATTGCTTTGGCCTCTCCTGAAACAAGGAAAACGCCGAAAGGCATTAGCATGGGGAAGAGGCATTGCTGCAAAATGGCAGCCCTGCAGTCCAGGAACTGGTGATGTAATGCATAGTATCCGGCAAGGAAACATTTTTCTTGGAATCATTGCGCTCCATGGCCGCCAGTCAACATGGCACTAAATGCTTTGTAGAGCAGTTTCATGCACTTAATGACCCCACCATCCAGTGGCTGCTCCTGGCCCATGCAGTTTGACAGCAAAAACATCATTATGACATTTCGAAGGGTAGATGAGCTGGTGGATGGCTCGATGCATTGTCCAGTAAAAGATGCATTTTTTTTGCGCTGGCTAACATTTTGCCATCTAGCTGCTGCAGAAGTGTTGAGATCGAGGACATCATCTAAGCTATTTTGTTAACGTTGTAGTGGCCTGGCAGTGTCTTCAGGTTCTTGAAGAAGCAAGGCTTTGAAAACTTCACAATGATAAGCTTGGGGAGCTTCTCCAAGCTGTCCTCATTTGTGCAGAAAAGTGCTGTCACATGCTTCTTGCTTCCTTTGCCACCGGGACAGCTGTCCCCTTTAAACATCAGTGTTTGCTTTGGCTACATGTTACAAATAATTCCACACTCATTGGCATTTAACACATCAGACGGCTTGTACTCCACGATTAGCTCTGGCAGTGGTTGGACCCACTCGTCAACAATGAGCATCCACAGAGGAACTTTCCTCCAAGAGAGTGGCTGTAGACAATGTTGTTCCATTTTTTTTTGTTTTTGTTTTTTTAAGATGGTCCAGGAAGCCGTTCAATGCACGGAAATCTTTAATGCCCAGATGCAATGTGCAATGTCAGCATTTTATTTCAGAATGGTACGATCAACATTTGTCACAGAACTGTAAGCCTGGTGCTTCCTTGTCAGAATTATCTTCAACAAAGATTCTGGAATCTTCTGACCATGGGCGATGTTGGCTTTCGTGGCTTATGTGGCTCCATGCCATCTCGTCCACCAAGAGGGGATGGCACGGGAATGCCAGAGGCTGCAGAGGCCGCAAGGGAGATGCCAGAAGCTGGCAGCATAGTTCTTCATACGAGGTGGTATGCGTATAATATTGCCGTTGTATAATCTAGGCTTCTAGGGGGGAGTTCGCTGGGATTGCACTAATCCGTCGTAAAACCAAGGATGTAGGAAAATCGGGGGATGCATAACCAGGGTTCCACTTTAGCTGTAGGGGCCTCATTTTCCCATTCATGCTCAACTGATGAGGGTCACGACCACAAGTTTTGCCTAGAGGGTGAACTTTCTTGGTGAAAGAACAAGCAAGCATAAGCCCTAACTGAGCCGGCACCAACTCATTCTCCAATTTTCACAGGTTATCAACTGAATTCATGCACTGTTCTGGAGATTGCCATTTTTATAGCCATATTGTGGCTCAACAAAGGCCACAGAGGCTTTGAGGAGGTTCTACATGAGCTGGGTATCCTTCCAACTCGTGAGTTGATCTGCTCTAAGCCACCAGACAAACCAGAGAATAATCAGAAGAATGTCTGGAAAACAGACAGTTGAAGCTGAATCTCATCATCACAGTGCAGCAAAGAAAGCCTGCCTGGAGAAGGAAGTTTGCAAGAGTTATGCGGGCACCACCTATACAGCAGGAGAATTTTGAAGTTTTACACACTGCTTCTGCAAAGACAGGTCTGAATTCCACCTGATTTCATGCAATTTCACCATCTCCAATAGTAATAAGCATGTTTGGAATGATCAACTTCATTTTTCACTTTTTGCAATCTTAGACTTTTAACTGCTTGTGCACCAAAATTTTTGTCCTTAATGTGACTCAATCTCAGCGAAACTTTGCTTGTGCTGCACATGCACACGAATGTAAAATGCAGGCATCTAGGTATCATTTTATTTTCCAAAAATATTGGTCATGTGCTTTTTACGAAAACACTCATCGATGTTCTCAATAATAATGATGAGGATGAAAAATTTTCTGTAAGTATTAAAGCTAAACGAAAAATATTTTGGGGGTTGTTTATAGTAATTAGTTCTCCATAAGTAGCAATATATGTTATTTTGTAACACTCTGCTATGCCCAGCATGAAGCCCAAACTTTGCACAAAAGATGAAACTTTGCCAACTTTTGGGTCGCAGAACAATAATCAGCTAAGATACTGAAAAACTAAATATGATGATAAAAGATTGGAGATCGATCTCTATATTCTGCATAAATTTAATCCAGTTAGTTTAGTATTATTGAAAGTGGATCTCTGAGGTGCATCTCCCCTTAAATGACAAACATTTATAAAAACATAAGTGATCGTTAATCCTCAGTTTAAACATACAACGAAGGAATATTTAGCCCTCATGGATGCCTGCACTTGAATAAAAAGTTACATAAATTCTTAAATTACAGATTCATGAGTCTTATTATTTCACGTTGTTGCTAACAACCTTTGATCATAAAATATATAAAAGTAACTGCCTTCGTTGAGCAAGGAAATGGCGCCAGTGCTAGAAGAGAGGAAATACAGAAAAAATGTATAACATCAGAAATGTGTGATAATTGTTAACGCTATATTCAAGACCGACCTGCATATTTTAAGCGAATCATATCTCATGCAGTCAGAGTGCAAAGGAATTGGTCATGAGCAACAGTACGACTACAAATAACAGCACATGACGACCTTCACAGCACACAAATGTAGCTTGGAAGCTTAAACTTTCTTGGGGGGAACCATATGATGCGGCGCTTTCAGCTTGCACGTGACTCCTAAGGAAGGAGTAATCGTATAGTAGGTAACAGTACGAGAATACATATGTAATGGCAGACTGCTTCCATCCTTCCCCACCCCACAATATGCTAGATTAATGCTGCTGGTAAGTGACAAGCAAACATATCAAGCAAACATGCCAGGGATATTTAGTAGATCACTGAAATTTTAAAACACAATCAGAAGAACATGAAAGAATGCAGCCACTACCAGCTTCCAGTGTACTTTGCAGGGACACCTAAAACATTGTGCACAGAGCATATAGCGACTCACCAACTTTCCCTTTAATGTGGTCACATTCTGCAAGTTTCAGCAATACCTCGCAATTGAGAAGCTGCTTCAAATACAATAAATTTCTGTACACAAGCCATAATTTCACAGCTCTGTACAAGATAACTGTTACAATAGGTAGATGATGATGTGGCATGGTGCCTCAAAGTGGCTACGAGACCATATTTTCACACAGCAGCTTTTCACTTCACCATCTTACATCAAATGACCACTCTGTGAAATATGAGTCAATTTGATGGTCTAGATATTTTTAAAATGAAATGTTGAATGCCTTGGTAGACTGAGCTTTCAGAGCTACTAAGTCGAACTCACTTATAATGATCCCAGATATAACTATCTATCAGTTATGACAACCACATTTCAGTGCATTTACAATTTTCCAAACCTCCCTATGGAAACTGCTTCCAGATATAACAAACGTTTTTTAAATTGCCATACTGCTACAACGAATGCTTCAAACCCGGTCACAGTAAAAAGAGGGAACCTGCGAAATGCCAAAGAATGGAAGCCCGACCAAACTGGGCAGACAGCAGCGTGTGCCTCGCTCCAGTCCGAAAGCGACGATAATATGGCCTTTGAAATGAGCAAACGAGCGACTGCATCGCGCGGATTTCGGATGCTGCGAAGAAGGTCACGCATATTTGAGGCATGCCTTCAGGGCAGTGTTGCCAGGTTCGGCTATATATAGCCCAATTAAGCTACAGAAAATATGTTTGGCGTCGACTTGGGCGAGTTGGCTATGTGGCTATATTTAGGCTACTGAAAATCTGCAACTTGGTTTAGTTTGGGCTTTACACGATGCCCTAATCAATGCTTCAGAGGTGGCTCTCATAGAGTCGAAACAAATCTCAAAGGCTATATGTTTTAGATGGCTGAGCCGGCAGTGCGGTTGTGCATGTGTGCATGCATGAAACGCCCATGCTCCCCTTAGTGTGCCGTTGTCTGAGCCGATGGATTTGATCTTTGATGCAGTAAAATTTAAACTGCGCTTCACCATGCGAACATCTGCACCAGTAACATTGTCTCATCTTTGTCTTATTGGTTTCAGTGATCAGACACCCGATCACCATGCATCGGAATGAGCCTGGAAGTAGAGGGTGTTTCACAAAACACTGTACTAACATTGCTATGCTCAGAAAGGGAGAGCAATAAAATAGGGTCGGGCGATCGTGGCGCCAGCATGAAAGAAGGGTAGCACATGTAGATGACACGCTCCAGTGTGTTCATGGCCATCGTTCCTGGGTGGAGTATCGCACCGCATAAAGCTTTCGACTCACTCCATGTTTCTCCAGGTAAGCTTTACTTCCACTTTCCTTTAGCTGCGAGATGAATTTTAACGTGAGAGCGTTAAAGGCACCGTGCTGCAAAAAATCTAGTGTTAGCGCCTGGTGTCGATGCTGTTGTCCATATGAGAAAAATGATCCCGAACCCCGCAGGCTACGTATGTGGCACATGGGCGTTGCTGAACTAACTGAATTTCTTGCAGTAACATGCGTTAAAAAATCTTTAAGTACGACTTACACGCAACCTACAGGCATGATAGTGTCGGACTGTAATTTGGATGTACCAGAACACATATTTCTGTTGCGCGGAAACTCAACACAAACCCCTTTTTCAGCTGTCATTTGAGGTCTGTCTCATGACGAATTCGGCAAATCGCATCAATGTGCACTGGGCCGCCCTGGAGCAATGATGGTGACTGGATGAAACGGCGCATTGGGGTGCCACGGTGTGCAGCGGTGTGATTTGCTGAATTCGCCATTAATGGTAACGGTGCGCTTGGTTCCTTGCAATACCATCCCGATGGCGCTTTCCACGCGAGAGAAAGAAACAAAAAAGGAACAGAAAGCCCACCTTCGTGCATAGGGCTGGGTGCCGGCATTTACAGGTAAGCATTATGGTTACATAAGCTGCAGTTGCCAGGAAACGTGAGAAGCAGACAAAGATCTTTGAATGTTATCACGTTCCACTCTTAAAAGGCAAAGTGTCCAAGTTTTTACAGCGAAAGCTGTATATGACTAACCTTTCATAGTTTTTTCGGCGTCTGGTAACAAACCTATACGGGTGCAGTGCAGCGGCGCAGATGTCAAAATGCGGAACAAATTAGAACGCTTGCTGTGAACAATAGTGTGACATCAAGGTTATCGCAGTATATAAGCAGGAAAGGTATCGGTGCGAAAAACAGCTGCATTATCGATGGGGTGGACACATATATTTCGTACACCCGAAGAACAACACACGTACGAGGAGCGCTGGAGGGAACAGCAACAAAAATGTAAACGGCGCCGACACGAAACGACCACCGAAGAAGAACGTTCCCGCACTGCTGAACAAAAACGACAATCACGAGCACAGGCACCTTTAAACGAGCAACGAGGCCAGACTTGCAATGCAAAAAATTACAACCATTCCACTCTGTGAAGATGGAATGGCCGCGAAAGCACTTTGCTTTTCACTTCAGAGCTTCGACTATCGTCAGCTTTCGCTGCCATTACTATTCCACCTTCACAGAGTGGAATGGTTGTCATTTTTTTTTTGTGCGTGTTTACATTCAAGATTCATCTCCATAGGTTCGCTCTTTGCAGCCATTCGCCTGAACTTGATTTTTCGGGGCCAACCAAAAAGTGTTCTGTGTGCAAGCATGATGTCGCTGTTGTTGATGTCAAGGGTCGACCATCACATACTTTTTGCTACGACAGGTTGCGCAAAAAGGGGTTGCCGCAGTCGAATGTGAAAATGCATATGCAAATACAACTGCAAATAAATATGGCTATATTTGGCTACAATTTTTTCTTCCTCTTTTTTGTATTTGGCTATATTTGGGCTACTATTTCTCTAGCACTGGGCTATGCTGCCTTGTCCGACTTGGCAACACTGCAGTTCAGGGCGAAGTATCGCATACAGCATGCGCCGGTGCAATATCGGATGCCATGACGACGTCACTCTCGTTTTTGATCAGCTTTCCGTGCGGCACTACGTGCATTTCGCCTGTTTGAACAATTTGCAAGACCATCTATGCCTTTCTCCCACGAGAACAACAGCCGTTCAAGCGTTCCTGCCGACGCGGTCCGAGTTAGCGAGAACGCTGCACCACGCACTGCCGCCACGCAAAAGTTGCAAAGGGCCGGTAGTTACTACGCTGTTATCATAAGATCACGGTTCGGCGGCGCTTCATTTATGCATTGCCAATACATTACCATCACAGAATGGCGGCATGCCGGAGTAGTTTCTGAAGTTTTCGATTCCAACTAACTAGAACGCTTCGCTCTCGTGTGCTAAATACAGCCACGGCCCACTGGTTGTAAAATATATCACAAGCTCTTGAATGATAAATGGCGGCTGTGCTCGTGATTTCTAAGTGATAGGTGATCGGAACCAGGTGACATTTTGAAAGATCTTCGAGCTACATGACGTCGTATTTCGTTCTTTTGAGACGTTTCTAATGGAAGTTTTCAGCTAGGTGTGGGAACACACCGGGAGTAAAAATGACACTGAAAATCTGGTTTTTGGACCAAAGTGCTAACTGCTGCCGCCAGCTTCCGTGTGGTTAATTTATTAGTGTATTGAAGGGCGAGTCCATACATAATGGACTACTGATATAACGACCACTTCTTGCGGAACTATCAAGTTCGTTATAAACAGGTTTCACTGTATTGCTATAAACCCCCGACTTGCTCCTCGTGTCACCTGCTGCATTGAATGCTGACAACTGTTTACAATTGCGTGCACTGATGAGGCCACCTCTTGTTTGTTTGACACAAAGTGCAAACAACATATAGAAAAGAACATGTCTGCATAGCAATATTTACAAATCTACTCAACTATTTAGACTCGTGTCTTTTTTTATATGCGACTGCCAAGAACTAGGTTTTGTATGTCTGAGCATTAGAAGCGTGATTCTATCCATTTGAGAACAGAAAGTAAATAGAGCTTCTGTCATCTAGGCAGAGTTTTCTTTCTTTTCTGAAAGTTCTGACTCGGCAACAGATCTTCCAGAGACCAGTCTGATCACAATGACATTATTTGTGTTGGCTCTGTCAGCACAAAAGCCAGCCAAACTACAAGTCCTTCAAGTTGTCAATTTTGTCAGTGCTGTTATCAGCATAGCTTGCCGGACCAGTATTTCAGCAACAATGTATATCAATGACTCCGCTGATCGTTGGCCAGTGTCATGCTTGCATGGAGTGACTATGGTCACACAGGGTGAGTGCAGTTGCACTTTGCAACTGATGGGATAAATTGAATGAATGAATGTATGGTTTTTATTGGCGCAAGGGTCAGATATGGCGAACGAGCGCCAGGTCCGCGGTGATGAGTTTGCAATGTAGGTATGGGTTCTATGAAGTTGGTGTAGCGTGGCTGTAAAAGGGCCTTTAAAAATAGTCGCTCTAGAGAGCATAAAATCTATCCGTAAAAAGATTATGTCGATGACAATTGACGTGTTCTATGAGCATTCAAATCCATCGTAAAAGAATGATGCAAAATAGAAAATATATGGGATGGTAAAATTACCTGGAGCACTGCTGCCTCGCCAGAGCCCTTGAAACACAAGGGCCTAGAGGCATGTGCTATAAGAAAGAGCTATCACAGCGGCATCCTCTGAAGAGAGGAGACGCTACGAACACGTGGGGCTAACAACATGCAACACAATATCTTTCAGAAAACTTAGGACTGCGTTGGTGTGAAATAGCAGTTCTGGACCGAGTAACATTACAGGATCAAGGGGCATGTGCTGCCGGTATGCTAGGGGAAAATGTTTCTCTCAGATTCGGCTGCCCGACACTCCAGGAGGACGTGGAAGACGGTCAGCATCTCCCCGCATCTACCGCAGGTTGGAGGATCATTTTCAGTGAGCAAAAAGTTATGTGTGCCAAATGTGTGTCCTATTGTGAGGCGACAGAATAAGACATCTGGTTCGCCGTGATTTTGTTACGGAGGGCCAAGAACCTAACTGTGGCTTTATCACGTGCAGTTTGTTATTTACTTCTGCGTCCCACATACATTGCCAGTGGTTTCGCAGTTTCCTTCTTAAGAAAGGCTTCAGGTCTATGACAGGGACCGAAGCAGTAGGATTAACTGCATGCAATGAAATTGATGTGGCCATCTGGTCCACTAGAATGTTACCCTCGATGCCCCCTATGTCCAGCACCCAGCATATAATCACATGTTGGTTAGATATATATGCTTTACACAGGACGGAGTAGAGTTCATTAATTATCGGATTTTGTGGTTACAGAATGACATCAAGGCCTTCACAACACTAAAGGAGTCCGTATATATAACTGATTTCTGGAGTTTTTATTTCTTTATATGCTTTACAGCCGACAACAGTGCGTAGGCTTCAGCCGTAAAGATACTAGTTTCTGGATGCAGTACATCGGATTCCGAGAAGGATGGACGGAGGGCTGCATATGACACCCCGTCGTGCAACTTTGACGTGTCTGTGTAGAACTCCGTGCAGGAGTGTTTGTAATGGAATTCCCAGAAATGCATTTGGATTTCAATCTCTGGAGCGTGTTTTGTAACTTGCATGAAAGATATATCGCATTGTATCAGCTGCCATTCCCAAGGAGGTAGCAGCTTGGCTGGATGGATTAGGCGAAGCTCAAGGAGTGGGACATGCATTTCATGACTAAGCTCCCTCACACACAGCGAGAGAGGCTGTCTTACAGAGGGACGATTACGAAAGAGTGTAGCATATGTCATATCATTAACGGTATTAAAACACGAATGTTGAGGATTGGAGTGGACTTTCAGAAAATATGTTTGGCTGATGTATGTTCTCTGCAGATGAAGTGACCACTCATTTGATTCTACATATAAACTTTGTATGGGACTTCTTCTGAAAGCATCAGTGGCCAGTCGGATTCCTAGATGGTGGACTGGGTCTAGCATCTTTAGTGCGCTCGGGGCGGCAGAGTGATAAATCACGGCACCGTAGTCCAATCGTGATCGAATGAGGCTCTTATAGAGATTCATTAAGCACTTCCTGTCACTACCCCACGTAGTCTGGCATAGAAGTTTCATTGTGTTCATTGTTTTTAGACATTTTTCTTTAAGAAGTTTAATGTGTGGGATGAAAGTCTGTAATCAAGTATAACACCTAGAAATTTGTGCTCTTTGTTTACAGGTATCTGTTGTCCACACAGTTCTAAACAAGGATCTGGGATCAGGCCTCTCTTTCTTGTAAAAGTAACACAAGAACTTTTGTTAGGATTGATCTTAAATCCATTTTTGTCTGCCCACTTTGACACTTTGTTCAGGCCATGCTGTACCTGTCTCTCGCACACTGCGAGGTTACAGGATTTGAAAGCTATTTGAATGTCATCCACGTAAACAGAATAAAAGATGGCCGGTGATAATGAAACACGAAGCGTGTTCATCTTCACGACGAAGAGCATGCAGCTGAGCACACCTCCTTGGGGTACACCCGTTTCTTGCGTAAAAAGACGTGAAAGTATATTGCCGACTTTTACCCGGAAGGTACGATTGGACAGATAGCTTTCTATTAGGTTTAGCATATTGCCATGGATGCCCATTTCTGACAAGTCTCTTAAGATTCCGTAATGCCACATTGTGTCGTACGCTTTCTCCATATCGAGGAATATGGATAAGAAAAACTGTTTGTGTACAAATGCGTCCCAGATATTTCCTTCAATACGTACAAGGTGATCAGTTGTGGAGCGCCCTTCTCTGAAGCCACACTGATAGGGATCAAGCATTTTGCTCAGTTCAAGGGAGTGAATGAGTCGCTGATTAATCATTTTTTCAAATACCTTACAAAGGCAACTTGTGAGGGCTATCGGGCGGTAGCTTCCCACTGAGGAAGGATCTTTGCCTTGTTTCAAAACAGGGACCACAATGGCTTCTTTCCATGCACTTGGAAGGTATCCTACAGCCCAAATGGTGTTGAAAAGTGCGAGTAGTGTAACTTGGGTGTCATTGTGTAAGTTTTTGATCATTTCATACATGATTCTGTCAGATCCCGGTGCAGAGGTCTTGCATGGGCTCAAGGCAGCTCTCAACTCAGCAATACTAAAAGGACGGTTGTAAGGCTCATTCTCTTGGCTTTTTCTTGTGAATGGCTTACGTTCTTCTATTTGTTTATATTTGAGAAAAGATTGTGAATAATTGGTTGAACTTGACACACTCTCAAAATACTCCCCAAGTGAATCTGCCTGGTCTTGCAGGGTATCGCCTTGTGTGTTTACCAAAGGGAGAGAGTATGTTTGTGGCCCTCTTATCCTATTAACCCTGTTCCAGACTTTGGCCTCAACTGTATACGAGTTGATACCCGATAAAAACTTCTGCCAACTCTCTCTTCTGGCCTGTCGGCGCGTTCTCCTGCCTTCGGATTTTACTTTCTTAAAGTTAATAAGATTCTCCGAAGTGGGGGAGGCGCGTAGTAACCCCCACGCTTTATTTTGTTTCTTACGAGCGATCCTACATTCGTCGTTCCACCATGGGACTTGCCGTTTGCATGCCAAGCCATTTACTTCAGATATACATTTAGATGCAGCATCTACTATGAAGACTGTAAAATACTCCACAGCAGCATCAATTCCTAACAAAGACATGTCATTCCATGAGATACTAATAAGAGTTCGTAATTTCTCCCAGTCAGCTGTATCGATCTTCCACCTAGGAGCCTGTGGTGGATATTCGTTTTCTTTAGATGTTCTTAGCAGTATAGGGAAGTGGTCACTGCCGTAAGGGTTGTTGGTAACTTCCCATTCAAGTTCAGGCAGTATAGATGGGGAAACTATGCTAAGATCTATTGAAGAACAGGTTCTGTTTGCAAGAGAGTAATATATGGGTTCCTTCTTATTCAACAGGCACGCACCAGAAGAAAAAAGGAACTGTTCAACAAGAAGTCCTCGCGCATCTATACGAGGGTCGCCCCACAGGTAGTTGTGTGCATTGAAATCGCCAAGAACAACATAGGGTTCTGGCAATTCATCTATAAAGGACTGAAATTCATGTTTGCTTAGTTTGTAATGTGGAGGCATATAGCGAGCAAATAGTGATAAGTTTGTTTAGCAGAACAACTCGAACCACCACTACTTCAAGGGCCGTTCGTAGCTGTAAACGTTGATACGATATGCTTTTTTGAATTAAAATTGCAACACCGCCCGATGATGCGATTGCATCATCGCGATCTTTGCGAAAAGTAACATACTGTGGAAGAAAGTTTGTGTATTTTGGTTTTAAGTGTGTTTCCTGTAAACACAGCACTTTTGGATTGTGTTTGTGGATGAGTTATTCCACATCATCAAGGTTTCTAAGGAGACCTCTAACATTCCATTGAATAATTTGTGTATCCATGTTGGAAGTAAATAGGTGCTGTGTGTATGGAAACGGAAGTGATGCCTTAGATTACAGAGCTCTTTCGAGGCCCTGTAACCAGGGTTTTGCCCTTTCTGAAGCGTTCGAGGGAGCCTCGCCGCTCCTTAGGCGTTTGGTGCGCCTTGAGGACAGGTGTAGTGTCCATTGCCTCTAGTGAGGCTCCGGACATGTGCTCTTGCGAGCGAGAAGTTACCAGAGAGAATCCCGCCTTGGAGGGCAAGACCCACGCGCCCACCAGCCCGGAGGTCGATGGGGCTCCCTGAGGGATTTGGCTGTGCCGGCTGTTGCTAGCGATGGAAGGGGCCGGGGAGGTAGGGGCAGCCTCGGCTGCGCCCACTTCAGGGTCGATGGTCCCTTCTGCTCGGTTGGCGGAGCAGCGCTGGCTGCATCTGCCGGGGGGGGGGGGGACGGCGTCACTGCCGCCTCACTGGGTGTGGGTCGGACAGCCGCCGGAGACCATTGTGGCACTGCCCCCTGACGCACCACTTCAGCAAACGTGTTCTTGGGCAGGTAGGATACCTGACTGCGTGCCTCCTTGAAAGTTGTGTTTTAGTTTACTTTTATCGTCACAATTTCTTTATCTTTTTTCCAGGATGGGCACGACCGCTAGTATGCAGCGTGCTCCCCTTCACAGTTTGCACAATGGAGAGAGTTTTCACAAGATTCAGAGGTGTGCTCATGAGCACTGCATTCGCGCAGGTTTGGCAGCCTCGGCAGCTCTGTGAACTGTGACCGAAACGCTGGCATTTGAAACAACGCAGGGGATTAGGAACATATGGGCGAACACGGAGCTTGATATACCTGGCCTCGATGGACTTGGGCATAAGTATCAGATGTTTAGTCTGTATTTCCTTATTATCACACCTCATCTTAATTCGCTTAACGTTTACGACGTACTGCTCACTGAAGCCCTCCAAGAGCTCAGCCTCAGTCAGCTCCAAGAGATCATCATCAGAGACTACGCCACGGGTGGTATTCATGGTACGATGCGGAGTTACTGTTATTTTGGTGTCACCAAATGAAACTAGATTGGGTGGCTTTTCATATTGTTTCTGGTTGCGGAGCTCCAAGAGGAGATCACCGCTTGCCATACTGAATGCTTCATAACCTGTACCAAAAACTTGGGTAAGAGACTTGGACACGAGGAATGGTGAGATCGTTCGCATGGGTTTGTCTGGTGTTTCGGAGTGGACTACATGGAAACGAAGAAAAGTTTCTTTTTGATGGGCAAAACATTAGAAGACATCATCGGTGCGCCACCTCTTGAGGGAGCGATCAGGTAATGGGGGGAAGGAAGAAGCCATAAGAGACTGTAATTTCGGCAGTAACGCCAGCCACCCACCGAGGAGTCCTACAAGGGGACGCTGCAGGACCTGTGAAACACTGCCTGCAAACGCCAGCTGTACATTACCACTATAACCAAATATGAAATAACCTAGGTTGGCTACTCACACAAGGTTAACCCTTGCTGCCTAGAAAAATTGGAAGTAAAGGGAAGACAGGACAAGACAGGAAAGATGGGAAGAGAGAGAAAGACAAAGGCTGGTGGGGGAGAGAGAGAGAGAGAGACAGGAAAAGGCAACTACCGATATCCCCCGGATGGGTCAGTCCGCGGGTGCCGTCTACGTGAAGCAGAGGCCAAAGAGGTGTGTTGCCTCCGCCGAAGGGCCGTGAAGGTCCAAACAACCAGCATCGGCTCAACTCCCAGGAACCCTTTTTCCCCGGACACGGCTAAGCCACGCATGGTTAAACGCGGGAGGGTCCAACCCTCGTGTGCTCGGGTATGTGGTGTCGCAACACAACAAATGCCTGCTTATGCAGAATGCCCCTGCGGGGGATAGAAAAAGTTGGCAACCTTACTGAATTATGATAACTGTTTAAGTGCTGTGTCAGCTCAGTGTAGCTGTATGTCATATGTACTATGGGTTTATGTGCTGCCTACAATGCACAGGTGTGCAAAGGTTCCGAAGTCAGTTACAATCAGTTACAATCAGTGGGACCGTCTTCGAGCTCATAATTCAAATTGATCTTGGAAGAACAGATGTCTGCAGACTTGAAAACTTCCCGATTATGTAAACAGGCACTTTTGGGGCAATATTAAAGCAATTTCTTCATTTAAGTAATTGAATACATTCTTTAACTTTGATATAAGCAGGAATACTACACAGAATATATTACTACCAAATTACTAAAGACTTGGGCCTTTTAAAATGAAGTCAATATCTCACAAATACAAGGCTACGTACATACAACACTATAATCAGATCTTATAAGGAATATGCACAATCATATGACACCCTCCTCATGAAAACCTCAGGAGTTTGCCAGAATCAGTACAGAATAGAGTAGCACACTATCTCCCAGTCACAAGCACATAAGAGTATATACACTTTGAAAATTAGGCTTAATCTAATGCTGCTTGCCTTATAAAGAAAACTTAGCTGGCCTAGTTTTTTTTTTCTTTTAGTCTCTTATCACACAGTAACCTGGTATTCACTTGCACTAGCATGTTTCAGGCTGCAGTGACCATGCTTATTAAGTTAAACTGATTTTTGCTCGAACTAACAAATATCAGAATTCACCGCTTGTCCAACAAAAGAACTACCTATCCTCTGAATATGTCGTGCAAACAGATATGTCCAATGTCGAGCCTGTGCGATTAACCGTTATGACATGTGTAGAGCAGATTGTTTTTTTATTTCTATGTTTGCTTTTCATACTACACAGCAATTTCACACTTGTTTTCTTTTCTTTCATTTTTTCTTGAACTTGTTTGGAATACTTACTGTATATATTTGCTATGTCTCTCTTTCCTTTTTCTTTTTTTTGGTAGTCTTCTATGCCTGTACTGTTTCAATCGTACACATGTGCCTCACCTGTGACTCATTTTCCCTATGTAATAAAAAAAAAACCTCCCACTATGTCAGCGAACTATGTTACAGCTTCTTTAATTATCTGAACGAGCAAAATAACAAGCATATGAATGCAGAATGTCATAACACACAATAAATGTGGAAAACAAGTGTCATGATTTTGTAACAATACATGTTTTACTAATAAGACATTGATTTCTTCACAAACAAAATACCTTAAACTTGCAGCAATCTGTGGCTTAAAGAAAAAGCTTGTTAATTAGAACCGCAAGGGGAAGCCACTTCAGTTCAAATTAATGAAAGTTCGAACTGACGAAAGTGAAGGAGAACAACAGTACACTGCGATTTGGAAGCAGTAGGGCATGTCAGTCACAGCGCTGGCTCCGACTGTGCCATACCACCGATGTCCACCGAAACGAACGTTAGCCAAGGCTTAACACCATCATAAAGAATCGCGACGGCCGGTACATCCTAAGCTGAAAACAGACGTGCACAACCGATGAAGACTACCAAGACAAAGACGCTGAACATGTGAAGGTGGCGAAGGCCCCGATTCGTCGGTTCTTGATTGCAAGCGCAGCTGCGACGCACTTGATTCGCTGTGTTTTGGTGCTTGCCGCACCATCTGCCGCGCAACATTAGCAGCTACACAAGATTTGCGAGGCCTCCAATATTCGCGACGGGCAAGAAGTCTTGGAGGTCACGTAGAACAGAGAGGAGGCAGCCGCCGCTACCTTCTGGCCGATCCCACGCCGGTTAGATTTTTCCCGATTTTGCCTTCCCTCGCAGTTCTCTCCGCTCCGGAGGCGATGCAGCCTTGTGTGTAGGCAGTAGGTGCATTTCTCTGGCCGTGTGCCAGGTGACAAGCCGCCAGCACAGTGGCACGTAGTTCGAATTATCCGTGGCGGAACCTTCTCGCGTTCGAATTAACGGGCTTTTTTATACATAGACTTCTGTGGAGCTTGGCCAGACCAAATCGTACAGTTCGAATTATCTGTAAATTCAAATTATTGAAGTTTGAATTAACGAGCTTTCATTGTACTGCATTTTATGAGCTAGTAGGCTTCTCCAATTAAAAAAAATAAACTAGTTTATGCAGTAGCTGCACAACAAAATCAATAGGTTTAGTTTTCATCAGGTCATCAAGAAGCTGATAAGATTGCACAGTAGCCTATCTTTTGAGAACAAAGGTCTGTTTGTGATTTTGAAAACCCAACGTTATCATCACTGAGCAATGAAGCACTCCACAAACAACCTGTCTGCAATGGAGATATTCTATTCAAAAAACATATGAACAGTAACATCAAGGATGTGTTATAAGTGTGTGCACACCATGCAATCCACCTACTGAAAAACATGAAATTCCAGTCATGAGAAACAGTTGTTATGCACATAAAAAATGCTCAGTGCCCTTCCACTCTGTGAAGTATGACCAGCAAAGCTGTGTATGTGGGCCCCTTAAAGGCAAACTGCACCTCCACCGCAAGTCAGCCCGGCATTGCACTATCTTTGGGATCGGCCCACGTATGGGGCGTGCTTAACTCCTGCTTCACCTCCGCCGCGGGTTGGCCCGGCATTGCACAATCAGGATTTTTTTCTACACGCGGACACTATAGTGGCGAAACTAGCCTTTAACAGCTTTGCTGTAAAAACAGACACGAAACATTAACAAACCAGTCTAAGGGCAATTATTATGCACTAACACAGATGGGAGCAGCTGCACTTTCACACAAGTAAAAAATTATGACCTATATACTGCTATAAAGGCTAATTGCAACCACAAACACTTTACGAAAAAAAGAGTAACTTCATTATACTACTAATTCTTTTTTCTCACAGGAGATAAGTGTTATTAGTCCCATATACAATGTATCAATGACCTTTACTGAATAAAGAACAGTAGACAGAATGCAGCTAACAGTAACAGGGAGCCTTCTTTTAACTCCTCTGCCAACAGCTAGCCACTCCCAGGCTATATATGTCAACAAATGCACAGGAAAATGTACAAACTGATTACATATAATGTTTACAAATATACCATATTCAGTGTTGAAATCCCATGAGCTTCTCAGAAATTGCACATGCACTTAAAAGAAGGTATGCATTTGGCTACATTTTGAATCAAGCAAATTGCACCTTTAACGCTTTCTGAGGAGGAGGAGGAGGAATAAACTTCATTTATAGATAGCAGATTTAAGACCTAGGCCTCTCTACTGTAGGGGTTGGAGGACGGGACTTCGGGATGAAAACCAAAACTTGGGAGGGTTTATTCTACATTATGTACAGGGAGGTGAGCGACAAGTAACATTCGTACAGTCATTACGGGCCGGCAGCAACTCGGACGCTACGGCCCGCGGCAAGAAGTTCGAGAGAGGTGAATCAGGGAATATTCCAGAATGCTCAGGTCTCTCTGGAAGGCTTCTTATAAACCCTTCGAGCACTGTAAGTCACGTCATGTTTGACCAATGGGAGAGTCCGCTCCGATGACGCCACTTTCAGCCAATGGTAGGCGCCCGTGTCGCGGTGTCACACCTGGCGGCTCTCTGCGGTCTTGCCTCGCAGACTGGCAATGCACTTCTAACGAGGGGAAGGGGAGGGCTGCTCATGCTCCATTGTCCGAGGCCCACCTGCTAATCCCGGCGGCGCACGAACTTGTTGGCACGTGAACTTGTTGCCTTAAACTTGTTTGCTCGGCCGCTCCTCTGGAATGTGCTTTCCTGCTTCGGCATTCCTCAATTAGCTGTGCTGCGACTCGAAGTGGTTTGGGGAACTCGAAGTAATCGCAGGAAACAGCTCCATATCTAACAGCTCGTCCTCGCCCCGGTTGTTCTGAATGGCCGGTGAACTCAATTCGCTGGCCATGAGGAATGCTGAAAGAAGCTGCAGGGTACTGGGGTCGAGCCTCGTTTGACAACCCTCGGGATCCTGGGCCCTGGAGAACATACGTCAAACAAACCAAACAACACAGCGCTGCACCACGCGTAAGCGCAGGCTCTTCACCCCTGACTCGCCAGGCTATTACTGAGTCAAAATCAACCCTGATCTTTTAGTTCCCCAATTTTGACAAAGCAGTTCCAACCACCCTTCCAAACAGCTATCCATTTCTCCTCGATTGCCGACAAGACCAGAGTACTATTGTTGTTGCAAAACAAAAGGGTCGTTGACGATGCAAACAACAAATGAAAACAGCCGAACATAACTTAAGTGGCCTAACTACACGAACAGCATGTTTCCAATCTATCGCAGTGGCGTACTTATCGCACGTATTGGTGCCACTGAACAATCTGGTCAACCTCACAAGTACGTAATCACAAGCGCACTAGCCTTGTGGTCACTAAACAAAACGCGTACTTGCGTTGTAGGCAAACTTTTCACTGACGCTTACTCACGTTTCTTCCCTGAAAGTCCTACAGGACACGTGACGTAAACGAACAATTAAACTTGCGGGACTTACACACTCCGCAGAACCCTTAAACTAATGCGTCTTTTAATACCTCGTTCCACGCGTACTTATAAGAGAAGTCAGAATACGGCTGCCCTCAACACATGAGCAACCCAGTCATAAATCTGCTTCCTTCCGTCCACACAGGACACGCGCTAATGGAACTAAGAATGCTTCTCAATGCAAATGATGCACTCACTGAAAATCTACGCGCTTAACCTTAGAAAATTCAAAACACTTAAAAAGAACGAATGTTAAATAACACACGCGCTTTACCATAGGCCTTTCGACGATAACCTTGACCTTCAGGTTACTCATACACACAAAAAAAAAAGCCTATCTACTTATTAATGAGCATCTCGCGAGACTACATGTTTACTTAAAACGCATCTTTCAAATCTCGAGCTTCTCAAACGAAAACACAAACAAAGCTCATACCTTTACATATTGAAAGAAAACCTAGTCTCAAATCGCGAAATTTCCCGATGCTCAAAAATAAAAACAACACACTTCATTTCTACGGAAGGGCTCTTGGCCTCCCTTTCCAAACGCTTACGTCTGACTCATACTTTGAGCCGAACCCGTGGTGGTCGAAGTTTCAAAGCTACTCTGGCTGCCGAGGAACAACAAAAGGGCTGACTAACTATCAGCTCCCCCAAGACATTACGGTCTCCTGCCAATTTGCGTCCTCGCGCCCCGCTTTCCTCACAAACTCGACTGACCGCGTCGCTACTCCCCACCTGGTCTCGTCCTGCCACCTTGCGTTTCTTCGAACTGCACGCTAAGCTATGAAAAGAACTACGGAACGACGAGGAGTTTAACAGCCTCGTGCCCTTTGTCCGCGTCCGTGCAGAACATGCTTCGCGGTCCCCCTTGGACCGGTGGTTTGAACGTTTAGGATGCGTCAACATCGTCAGTGACGACCGCACCTTTCTTCTCCTCGCGCCCTGCCCATTTGGGGTTCTTGCCATCTTTGGCGGCGCTACATTAATTACCGACTTTCGGTCTTTACCGCGCTTCTTTTTACGGCGCTTTCTCTTTGCACTCGCCTTCATGTCGCCTTCTCGTGCCTCGTGCTGGCCGGTACACATTTCGTCAGCCCGGATCGGTCTCTTACCCGCACAGTCTGAGTAATTTACCTTTAAATCAACACTCTCTCTGCCTCGACTGGCGGACAGCTCAACCGACTCTGGCACAATGCAGCAGGCTTTACTCGAGTTAGACAACTCGCACTCTTGCGAACTGCCCTCTACTAAATTGCCCAGCGTACGCTGTGCATTGGCACACAGCCCGTCGGTATCGATCGCTGTCTCACGCGCACAGTCCGAATGATTAACAACGGAATCATCCCTATCTAGGCTATCTAGACTGGCGGAGAGCCGCACCGATCCCTGAACAATGCAGTTGTTCTCTCGTGGATTACGGAGCTCGCCATCCCGAGAACTACTCTCAACTGCATCGTCCAGTTCGCACCTCTCTTCTGCACGCAGATCTGGCTCTACATGGGTGCTCGCCTCTGTCGCGCCAACAGTACCCTTTTCTTCGCTAGCAACCTCGCTAACATTACCAGCGACGCACACGCTCGGTAACTGTGCCAATTTGTTAGCAGCTGGCCTAGCTGTCTCTACAGTCATCTGTTGGCACAGCACCTCGTCGCTCTCACTACGGCCTTTAACGGCCTCTGTTGCCACTAAGGCATCGTTAGCAGCTAGCCCTTTCCCTTCACTTATGACTCTGCAGCTAATCTCACAGGCACTACTCTTTTCGTCGGCTTCTGGCGAAAATCCGCTCGATGCTGCCTCATTCTTTCGCTCTGTACTACCTACAGAATTCTCAGACAGCCGTTGTCTCTGTGCCAATAACTGATCACAATACTGTATCTCTTTGATCAGTGCTGCCTTCTCTCTCTCATACTTTTGCTCACGCTCAAGCTTACGTTCCCGATACTCACGTTCGCGTTCCTTCTCACGTTCGTGACGCTCACACCTAAGAGTAAGTTCTTGAAGCTCATGCTTCCGTTCATTCTTGCGTTCTTCACGCTTATGCTTACTCCTAAGTTCACGACGCTCTCGCAAACGTACACGACGTACACGCTCCCGTGGCTCCTGTATCACTTCCCAAGCAAGCTCAATGCTTTTGTCATCATTGCCACTATCATTAATCGCCTTTATGATAGCTGGCGTTTCCATCCGTTCGTCCGCCTCAACTCCCAAATCGTCGCACACCAACAACAAGTCTAACCTCGTCAACCTTCTAAGATCCATGGCAGCTGCCCGACAGGTGGTTAAAACTGTTTTCCTTAATTTGTGCAAACACACAATGCATCAAACTCCCGATTCCCAGAACTATCAAAATGAACACACAACATTTGAGTCTGGCGAATCAAAAGGAAAAAAACCACGCGCTCACTTACGATTGCAGCACCCTGCCATCCGGTTCATTTGTCCGCTGTTCCCGGTTCCTCCGGACTCCCTGGGTCGAAGGCTCGCTCCTTCTTCGCTACTCCCAGTTTCTTCGGACCTCTTTCGACGAAGGCTCTCCCTTCTTCGCTCTTCCCGGTTCCTTAGGATCTCTCTCGATGAAGGTTTATCCGTAGCGCTGCCACCAGCTGATGCATTCGGAGGCGATCCTACCGCTGCCAACCAGATGTAGGGGTTGAAGGACGGACTTCGGGATGAAAACCAAATTTGGGAGGGTTTATTCTACATTATGTACAGGGAGGTGAGCGACAAGTAACATTCGTACAGTCATTACGGGACGGCAGCAACTCGGACGCTGCGGCCCGCGGCAAGAAGTTCGAGAGAGGTGAATCAGGGAATATTCCAGAATGCTCAGGTCTCTCTGGAAGGCTTCTTATAAACCCTTCGAGCACTGTAAGTCACGTCATGTTTGACCAATGGGAGAGTCCGCTCCGATGACGCCACTTTCAGCCAATGGTAGGCGCCCGTGTCGCGGTGTCACACCTGGCGGCTCTCTGCGGTCTTGCCTCGCAGACTGGCAATGCACTTCTAACGAGGAGAAGGGGAGGGCTGCTCATGCTCCATTGTCCGAGGCCCACCTGCTAATCCCGGCGGCGCACGAACTTGTTGGCACGTGAACTTGTTGCCTTAAACTTGTTTGCTCGGCCGCTCCTCTGGAATGTGCTTTCCTGCTTCGGCATTCCTCAATTAGCTGTGCTGCGACTCGAAGTGGTTTGGGGAACTCGAAGTAATCGCAGGAAACAGCTCCATATCTAACACTACCTAGATGACGGCCTCAAGCCCTTGGGACCTGGCAGCATCTTCGGCCTGCTGACTTTGACTAAAATTTTTTCAATTAAGTGAAAATATTATATTATGTGTATCTGAAAGGCAAGTCCGGGAAAGATAAAAAAACATTTCCACGGATGTTTTTGGCAATTAATCAAAGGATTTTCTCATGAACTGCCAAAAATTCAATGTGTTATAACCAGCCATTTGGTTCTTCAGACTTCTGAACTCTCACTCGTAGTGGTGTGAAATATGGCCACGGATTATTTGGAGACTGTTTGTGCCATCCAAGGCAGGTTATATGCATTAGGCAGCAGTCTAAAAAAATTGAGCACAGAAGCCTAACATCAGCTTGATGCAGTGTGTGGACATTTGTGAAATTTCAAGAGAGTCATATTTATCTGCAGCAGAAAGTCAACAAAGTAAGTATTCATATTGCTGACATTGAGATTTCTGAAAAAAAATTTGCTTGTTTTTCTCAATGTCAAATATTTCCTGCAAAACATTGATTCCTACAGGAAGCATTGGAACAGAAATAGTTAAAAACACATGCATTAATCTGCATCCCCTTAATGTATTATTTACACTTCAAACGCCCTTCATATGTGTAAAGTGCATGTAACTTTCCCAACATTGTGCGCTTAACCATGTTCCACCTCTCACCTTATGCGTGCAATACACAGAAAAGACTGTACGAAAAAAAAAAAGAGAGACTGAAAGGAGTACACCAGCAAGGCTTGCAGAATAAAACAACATGCTCCTACAGCCCATGACACCATACCTGTCCAATCCGGAAGCTGCTCAGAGGTAGCAGTAACAAATAAGAAAGAGAAAAGAAATGAAGTCACCACCCACTGGGCATACTATCATAAAATAAAAGAAAAAAAGATTGTACAACTATGCTTGCGGTAAAAATTGAGCCTAAAGTGCATAAAGGGGCCCTGCAACTCTCTTTGAATATGGTAAATAAACCTGCCCATAACTATTTCACGTTAACAGTACATGAGCAAAACATAATTCACCTACACACAATAGGAACTTACAATTTCACTAAAAGCATTGCTTGTCATTCCATGAGCATAACCTTAACTCCCAACCATCCTTTGTTCGCAAAGGTGACATGACTGAATGGCTACTTACCAGATTCCATCATAAATTTACCAGATTCCATCAACAGGTGCGATATTAGAAATAAAACAAATATAGGAAGGCCGTAGTGCTCAAGTTTGACACCTAAAACAAGCCAAAACCATTTTAGGCATGCAGGATCAAAAGATGCTTTAGTTGACCAATGAGACATTGAGGAATTATTTTCAAAGACCAGCAAAGCATCCCCAGCAAAGAGGATCCTTCCAACCTGACTAGATTTTATATGGTTTCTCGATCTCAACATCTCACTAGATTAGGGCAACTTTAATCATTTCTTACAACTGTCATAATGCCCCACATCTTTTAACTTCTCTAGTGCATTTCGAAACATACCCATTCTAACATCTTAAAGTTTTATTCCAATCAACTAAGTTCTCCTTGAGCAATCATTTCAAACATCCTGGTGGATGTCACTTTCAATTAGCAAAACTGATAATTCTATGAGAATTCTAACATTAACCCACATCTTTATAATTTCCCCTGCACACACATCGATATCATTCAAAGGTTTTGTACCAATCCTTTTTTAGTTCTCTTACCCTTAGTGTGGACACTTGCTGCTCACACACTTTTTGCATATGCTCTTCTTTGCACACTTTATTGTCCGATTTTAGCTGCAGGAAAAGCTTTTCTATAGTACTATAATTTCTCTGCCTACACAGTGTCAACCTCACTGACAAAGGACTGAATTCAGCCTACTAGAAGAGACAAAATGAACATTCTGAAGATTACATTTTATTTTAATGGTGCTGCTGCGCAATACTTTGGGAGTATTCATGCAAGAGGAAACTGAGGCCTATTCAAAGCCAAGACTAATAGAAATTTTCATTAAATGTGTTGCAGGGCCCTTTTGATGCAAGCGACAGCTAGGCACAGAGTATACTGCATAAAGAGCAAGCACTATTCAGTTTGAAGGCAGCCATAGTATTAGATAAAATAAATACAAGATAGACAGAAAAGAAGCGAAAGAGAGAGGCTTCTGAGAAACAGGGAACCTACAGACAATGCAGTCCTCAACCCACCTGACTAAACGCCCCTGAGAAGAACCTTCTTCCGAAGATGAGATGCTTTGGAGAAATTTTGGCTGTACGTCAAGAAGGGAGAGAGAAAGAATAGAAAATAAAGGACCACACAAAGAAAACATGCACAGAGTACCTACAACATCTCTGAATGGTCATTAATACAGAAAGATATGCACCATTATTATACACACACTAAAACACTTTCATGTCTTCCTTGAAGTCCTCACAAAACCTCAACACAACAAACATCACAGAAAGAATGCAAAAAAAGGAGCAGAACAGAATACAATACACCCTTACAGACTGGAGTTCAAAAGTCCTGCCACAAAACAATGTTGCTAAAAAAGAATGTTTAAAGTGAAAGTTGTAAACTGCAACAGCTAGTTCTTGTTGCAGCAGTCTTTATAAATATGGTTGATTGATAATGCAATGGTAACTAGGACCACCATATACACAATGCAAGCTTAGCTCCTGTAGCATATTTAAATTTACAGCAGGATTCCTGTTTGAGCCGACATTCCCTCAATCCCAGCTACAATAGAGTATTATTCTTTTTTGAACCAAGGGCTTACTGCAAGTATGACCTAAATATACTAAATATTTTATTTGTTTAATGAAATATGCAACGAGATAGTGTATATGATAAAAATGGGCCGACGAAGAAGTAACACAAATTTCAGAGGAAAGCTTTGATGAAGCATTTAAAATGATTGATATAATGTCTGGCTTAGCTGGAATACCTCTGAAGGATTTTTTGTTGCGCTTCAACTTTGTCAAAAACATATTTTTGGCCTGTTTTATTGCTCTAACTGCTCCGGCCTAATAACTGCAAGTACAGCACCACTCTGAAACAATAGGTGCCATTACAAAAAACTTGTGCGAGCACTGAAGCCAAACTTGTGTTTTGCAGGTTTTCGAAAGGCAGAGCCCAGCTCTCACTCAGTAGCAAAAGGGTTAAGGTAGTGAAACGTTTGCTGAGTGGTTAACTGTAAAATGTTAACTCACAGTAAGCTGATTTCTTGAATTTAATTTTGCAAATATCAACACCTAAAGTGTCATAATTCCGTTTGTTGTGCAAATTCTCTCACTATTAAGAAGAGTAGTGTAAAGGCACATCCTCAATGTTAGGTGACCAGCACTACCGCTGTAGTGCCGCACAACAAACACAAAGTTAAGTGCTAGCAGAGTCATAGGATGAAGGACGAAGTCGAAGGATGAGTCAGTAAGACGAGCAACTATTTACAGGTTATATTTACAACAGCGGTTGCAGCGCTGGCCGGTTAGATCCACAGTGCAAGCCCCGTTTGTTCTTCCCCCTCTTTTCTCGAGTGATGACACCCATGCGCCTCGTTCAAACAATCAAATACTACACATGTGTAGCAATATTACAGGCCAAGCATGCAGCATGTCATTCAGAGGAGCAGTCCGTGTTTACATGTGTCACTAGTTTAGTGAACCTCTTCAAATCGTGGAATACATGAACACTGCAAGATAATTAAGCTTTCCCACTGCTCGAGCAATAGTCTACAAAATTTCAATCACCAATGGCATATGCAACATCCATGTAGTTCTCACTTCGTTTTTAAGGAGTGCAACGGAAGAAGTACCAATCACAGGGATGTTCAAGTATGAATATAAGCCAAACCAATGTCAACAGCATGTTTAAGAAGAGCCAGTTTGAGTGTTTATAAAAAAAAAACTATATGGGGCAAAATTATGTGGTGGAAACTTAGGTTTGTCTCTGTTTGAAGCATGAAGTCAACAACAACAACTCAAGCACCTTAATCTGGGTTTACACCTTCCCCTACGCATGTTTTGTGTTTTCCAACTCTGCTTACATCTTTTCATTCATAAGCACCTGTATGCTTCTACTTCCCTTTTATCAGCAACTGTCAACATCTCTAAAGAGCACTGGCTAATCATTAGAGCTATACAGCTCAAACAAATTGGTAAATAGATTTCTGACAAGTGATAAGAGTGTCCTACTATAGTGGGGACTTGGGAGTGCTGTGTGCTAGTCTGAATCAGCATGTGACTAAATGTCAACGAAACAGTGGGACTTCATTATTCAAAATAGCTTTTTGATACTGTAACATTCCAAGATTTATATACATGCAAATGTTAACTCATTCTGCTCTTATGTGCTTAGTCACTTGCTAACATGCTGATCATTGCTCAGTATGTTTTCAACATCTTTGCCTTCTGTGCTCTGTGCCCATCTCACATTTGAGCATTCCAGGAATACCAACTGAAACATTAAGCTAGTCTTTATATCAAATCAACTTATAACCTACAGACAGTTTCTTCATGAGTATTTTGGACATCAGCACTCAGATCATCATTTACTATCACCATGTATAAAACAGGTAACATCCAGCAATGACTACAGAATGTTAATCACAGTTTACACGCAACATGTCGGTTAATGTGCTGTGAAAGTAATTCTCTTGAATTTCCTTTCACTCTTCCGGCAAAAAAAATTTCTTACTATTCAAATCTGTTTTTCAGCCTTCAGCAGTTCAAACTTTGGCAACTTCAATGGAAGTATCGCTGAGCAGCTTCAATTCTATAAACAAGGCTTCAGCAAGTGATGGCTTAGTTGCAGAAAGAGCATATTGAAAAAAAAAAAAGAAGAGATAAAACACTCGGGAAATGAAGAGCCAAAAACTGTGATATCACACATTTCCAAGTTTCCCACAATAAAGTCTCAAAAGAGAGCCCCCTGCCTATATTGCAAGGAACATGAGGTCTCTAAATCACCATGAACACTGAGCAACAAACGCACAATGACTCCTAAAGCATTCCATAGGCAAAGCACCATTTTTTTCAGGTACAAGCACATTAAGATGAAGCTACTAAAGAAGTGCAGAAACAGGCAGAAAGCAATGGATTTAACAAAAGGCACCCTACTACCAGTCAAAGCATTTATGCAATCACCCCATTTACTCATGGTTTGTTAAAAACCTGCACATTCATAGTGCTTTATGCTAGCCCCCAATTCAACAAAGACATTCCAATGTTCTTCAACATAATGCAATGCAGATATTATAGCCCATTTTCTAGCAATACATACCGGTAAAAACTTCTGAATTTGTATCTTACTGAACCAGAAGAAATTTCAAAATTTTCCGAATGTCAAATAATCATATACGTAGAGACAAAAAAATTAAACAGAGCAATGGCATGCCTTTATTTAGTAAAAAAGGCACTACTCCGATTATGTATTACACACAAAATCTCTGTGAAAACTGCAACTTTCATTACTTGATGTAAATGATAAGCTCATGCAAGCATTTAGAACTCCCAAAAAATTTCTGTGAGACATCATGGGCCTCGTGACTTCGTATTGCAAAAGCAGTGGCAGCATTCATACACATTATGATTAAAATAGACATGCTTTTCATTACCAAGTGCACCTCCCAATTATTTTGTCATCAGTGAGCCAGCTGGCAACCAATCAACCATCTCAAACTAGTCAGCAAGTTCAAATCTAGTGCACAGGTGACAACTGAATCACCTTTTACCCTATTTATTAATGGATACTGTGATGTTTGTCACACCTTGTGCTTCCCACAAAGTCAAAATGAAACAACTTCTTGCCACAAATGCCACTGCAACCACCGCAAGAAGCTGTCCATTGTCACAATGATACAGATCACAGTCCTACAGGCACGTGACTAATGCAGCATATGTGCAGCGAAATTTTTAAAAATGAAAACAAACTTTTGCGAGATTTCTACTGCACTTCATAACTGGTACTTACACCTGCAAAGAGCCATCCTACAGTGAACCCAAGTGACAAGCAACCCTCTATGTACACTGGCCAGCTATGCGATATCACCTCCCAAAGCAACTGGCATCCATGAAAAACCATGCTGTTACATTGTTGCTTATTGTTTTACACTTCTCAATGGTCTCTGCTCTCTCTCACCATCAAACATTTTTCCTGATGTGGTTTCTATCTCATCTACAGACTAGTAAGCATTGCTCTCTGCCGCGCCAATCCAAGTGGATCACACCGCAACCTCTCCACACTTTTTCCTCTCTGCCAGGCAGAGATGTCGCCTTTCTCTCTCCACCATTTTCAACAATTGCTGCCACTTTTTTCAGCAGGCCACCACTGACATCACTCTCCAGATACTCCGCTTAGGACAGCTATTCCCCTCAAAAAAGAAAGCGCAGAGTGCTCCCATATATAGATGGTTTTAAAATGTTTTCATGATGCCTACAATTTTTTTCCAAATCATTACATTGTGCCATTATTACACATATGCAATTGTGTTTCAGTTGGATGCTAGCATCACTCTTAAGCCACACATATTGTGATGCACTGTGTTAACCAAGCACCAGAGCTTGGCTTAAATAATGCATGGCCAAACACATCCATACTGATGAGTGTTTGATGCCAACGAATAAGGCCTATGTTTACCTAAACCATATGGCAAGTTCAAGTTACTTGATTTTCCCCTTTAACAAGGGTCAAATTAAAACGGTTTTACTGATCAACTGCAGCAGTAAAAATCAGTAAATGCATGATATTTGCTGATTAACTAATTGCCTATATTATTGTTAATGTTTAATTAGTTTAGGCAACCCATTGAAACTGCCCAATTGAAGCTAGTCAGTACTCAAGGCACGTTTATTTTGCAGAAATCATTGAGGCTAGTACAAGTTTTGAGATCAACATCCTCGCCATTATACTCTGCAGATGAAGGCCTTTCACAAAGTCTTCCTTGCAAACTACAGGGCATAACTTCATGTAAGACCAACTTACTTCAGGACAATTTCAAGAATTCACATATCAAAATTGGAGCTAGTCTGAAGCTTCTTATTTAAAGGATATGCCTTGAACAGACTGGAACGCCTGTGCCCTAAAGCAATGAAATAATGTGTTAACTAATTTGATCATTATTAGCTAATGAAAGGTGAACACACTTTACGGCACTGTCTCCAAGAAAATCAAATGCTCCTGGCTGAAACAACTGTACAAATGCTTCTTAACCTGTGTGCAATCAGTGATAGAATACACAAATACCTTTTTAGACCAGTCAGTTTACGCTATGGTGCACACGCTTGAAAAACACAAGTTGCAACTAGGAACTTTCTTGTTAGACAGCAAAAGGTATTTGGTACAGATTCTTTACAAGCAAACTTACATTAAGAATAGAATTCTACAAGTAGAAACTTTCTGTGGCTATGCAACAAAAGTCGCAAAACTAAAATCACGTATGACAGCCACTGTTGGATACAATCTCAGTTTTGATTTGGAAATCTTTTAGTAAAAAGATTTACCATTTTTATTATTTAGTCCATTTATGCAAAAATTACAAGCCAACAGTGTCACATGGTGGCAATACACATTATGTCATGTCTGCAGTTTAATACGTGGTTCCACATCTGCTGCCATGGTCACGAGTGGCACCAGCTAACAATAGCAGGTCTAGGTTGTAACTACATCCGCGTAAATCCACCAAAAAATGTGGACAGAGTGACAGCCACCATTATAGCTCAATTAGTATAGCACCACACACATCATGCTGAAGTTGTGCATTTGGCTCCTAATTAGCAGCAAATTGGTCATTCTACTTTCATTTACTTTTTCCTTTACTGGGAACAAAAAGACTATCATAAAGTTAAGCCTCACCTGCATTTATAATAAAACAGTTAATCCACCATATGCTTTTCCTTGATTTGCTAACTTCAGACAATTGGCATTAAATATTGAGCCCCTTTGTTTCGCTTATTCTTTCTTCTCACAGCTCGGACGAAGAACGCCTATACCTGCGGTTTCTTCATTTTTCTGTGTCCCGGACGTTTTTTGACATCAGAGGTTGTGCAAAGGGAACAACGTCATCCTCTGGGAGGGGGGATAGGAATCCCAACCAAGCGTTTCACCCTGGTCGTCCACCAGTGGCTGCACTGAAGACAAGGAACCACACTGGCCCTTCCCCTATCGCCTTTGATTCTTCCGGCAGCTCAACGGTTGAAGAAATGGAATCGGACAATGGAATCGGACAATGATTTCACACTTGCTGCGGGTCGTCGCTTGAAGAGAAAACTCAGGAGGAGATCAACAGACAGTGAATCATTGTCCAGGCAGGACACTGGTAAGTAATCATTCACTGTTGCTCACATCCCTACCATAGCAACCGACAATCTGAACACCTTGAACGGGCAAAGCTTAATAGAGTATTTTGAATGAATTGCTCCAGGCCGAGTCAGCGAGATCAGAAGTAATGCACAGAGGAACATTCTCTCGGTTGACGTGAACAAGTCAATTCTGGATACGCTGAAGGCTGCCATGCTACTAGGAAACATCCCAGTGCGCTCATTATTTGTGCATAGAAAAGGAACCTCAACTGGCGTTATCTCTGACGTGGACAAAGAAATCACAGACACCGACTTCGAGAGGCTTTTGAATTCTACCACACAAATAGCGCACATTCATTACTTCAGTCATTCCCTGTGTGGTAAATTAGTTTTTGACTCTGAAACATTACCTGCCTATGTAAAAGTTGGATACGTAAGACACCATATGCGCCCCTACGTGCCAAAACTGGTGGTGTCGCAAGTGTTTCAAAATAGGACACGTAAGTGCGGCTTGCAAGGGTGACGTAACATGCCAACGGTGTGGAGGGGTCCATCAAAATGATAGCTGCGATGCTACTGACCTAAAATGTACAAACTGCGCCAGTCCACATGAAGCGACATCAAAAGACTGCCAGAAAATCAAGGACGAAATATCAGTGCTTCGAAAGATGGTGCAGGACAACTCCACTCACAGACAGACTGCTACATCGATACGCCACCTCTGGCGCCAATCGCGACACCGACAACAGCAAGACAAGAGTATTTCCCGAACAGACGGATCACCGGCCGCATGCCGAACTTCTCGCTTGCCAAGTTTGCTTCTGCAATCAAGGTGCAAGCCCGATATACCTTCTTTGGCAGCAGCACGTGGAACATATGCACAGCATAAAACGACGCTCCCGCCGACCGACTCTGACATTGAATGGCCATCACTCCCATCCAAACAGTCAGGCATAAATGTGTCGGGTGATGTGTCTGCAAAGGTGGTTGAGGATGATAAGAAAGAAAATGAAAATGTACGAAGTATGCTGAAACACCTCATAACTACGATGCACACCCTTCTCTGCAGACTACAGACACCGGTTGCTAAGACCGCGCTACATGTTCAAGATGCTTTGGAACCGCTCCTCGCGGCTCTACAATAAGACATCATGGCACTATCTATTGAAAACCACTTATGAAGATCCGCAATAATGCAGTGGAATGCCAGAGGCCTACGAGGCTGCCTTGCAGACTTTTGGCAATGGATGTCCAAGTACAAGTTTTCCGTGGCTGTAATATGTGAACTAAACATGGCGTCTTTACTATGCATATCTGGATATGTGCCACTGTGGTCAAGGAATGACCACAATTTAAGAAAGGTGCTCACTTTTGTTCGTCGGAATTTAACTTGCCTTCGTAAGGACATTCTCCCTACGAGTACATTTGCATAATGCTGAAGTGCAAACGGCACATATTCTCAGCAATTGGAGGATATATACCCCCAACGTCGAGCATACACTGTTCATGTTTGCTGTCCATACTGCAAACTTGTCCAGGTCCCCACGCAGTCATCGGCGACTTTAACGCCCACCAAACCATGTGGGGCTCTGCTTCGACGAACACCCGCAGTAGAGACTTGGCTGACTTCATGCTTAGTCAAGGCTTGATGGTGATCAATGATGGCTCCCCAACATGCCTTCAAGGCTTTTACTAAAGCAGTTGTCTTGACAGTGCGTTTGTTTCAAAGAGCCTGCTGTCTGCTACATGATGGTGTACTGATCTCGACACCCATGGAAGTGAGCATCGACCAACATATACTCAGTTGATATGGTTACACCCCCCAGCTCCGCACGGTGTGTGGTTTATCGATTGGCCAACATTACGAGAATATGTGAACACCGCCTGTCAAGCCATCCAATCACCATCCAATATTGAAGACGTCATCGCGTCAACATTACATGACAACAAATCAGCCCAGCCCACCTGAACCTATATCACCTATTAATGGCCAATACAAGCAACTTCATGTGATACGGCGTCGAGCAGAACGGAAATACAGAAGGACAAAATCACCATTAGATGTCACTGCATCTCGCCAGGCTCAGCATCATGTCCTGCACCACCTTGACAAGCTCGACAAACAATGCTGGAAATCATTCTGTGGCTCTCTGGATCCGAGAAAACCTCTCTCTAGAATTTGGAAAGTAGTGTGAAGTCTTCGATCGCCTCCACAACAGCTGTACCTACACCGCCACCCTTCAGCGCTGTGGCTATACGGCAAGGCTGGCATTAAGATGAGGTTGCCGATGACTTCTGCAAATTACTTGCGAGTGCCTCTAACAGTATACTAACACAATCATGATTGACTTTTCCACCATCTAGTGATCACCGTCTGTATGCACCTTTTACTATGCATAAGCTCGACGCTGCATTACATACTCCCTGAATGTCATCTTGGAGTAGAAGCTCGAGAAATTCTCCTGACGCTCTACAACTCTACGTGGGACACAGCAACCGTGCCTGGCCACTGAAAGTGCAGTCGTCTTGTGGCTTTGCTAAAACCCAGGAAATGGGCACATGATCTTTCATATTACTGCCCAATAGCATTGGCAAGCTGTGTCGTAAAGTGATGGAGTGGATGGTACTGAGCAGACTGGAATGGCTACTTGAGAAAAGTGGTGGATTTCCTGATTTTATCAATGGATTCTGAAGAGGCCAATCGTCCATTGATGGTGTAATCAACCTAGCATCTTCTGTTCAACAGGAAAAGAGGCTCCGTCGTCAGGTATGTGCAATATTTCTGGATATTAAAGTTGCCTATGACAACATCTTCCACCATTCGATTCTTCAGATGCTTGAGGATATTGGAGTTGGTGGCCAGATGTACGCATGGCTGTACCTCGGTGGCCGCACCATTTTCATGTCCACTTCGGACGGCGAGACTGATAAACATGATGTTCGCAGGGGTGTTCTGCAGGGTGGCGTCCTTAGCCCAATATTGTTCAATGTCGTACTGGTAGGCCTTGTAGACGAGCTACATGAAACAACGCATATCAGCATGTACGCGGATGATATCTGTATCTGATCACCTGAGGTCACATGTCCACAAATGCGTGCAAGGCTTCAACATGTGGCTATCGTCATGGCAAAGTACTTGTGCTGTAGAGGCCTGCAACTCTCAGTAACTAAGTGTGCAGTGTTGGCATTCATGCGCAAATCAATGTCACAATATCCAATTGTTGTTGACGGAACGGCACTCCCTTTAGTCACTCACCACAGATTTCTTGGTGTGATAATAGACCACAATCTTTCTTGGACCAAATTTGTTAGGGCTAAACTGACCAACTTCATACACATTCTTTGTGTAATATCTGGACTGAAATGGGGCCCCTCTGAACGAAGTTTGCTCCAAGTGTGCCCAACACTTTTTGTGGGCTACATATGCTACAGCATGCCTGTGCTATCTAACAAGGGACCATCTTATATGCGCATGCTGGAGAGCCTACAGGCACAAGCACTGCGGATATGCCTTGGCTTGCCACGCTGCACGTCAACTAAGGGCACAATAGTGGAAGCACAGGCTTGTCCAATCGACACATACAGGTCTTGTGAACCTGTGCGAACCTACCTTCGCCTGCTGACCAGACACTAACACCATCCTCTGTCAACCCTTCCAAGAACCAACCTTGACTGTGCTATTTCTGAAGCAGTTGCATGTCACACAAGCATTAGAGCTGCAAAGTTCCAGGTCACCAACATCCCCGAGGCACTTCCATGGACATTGCCGAGACCACTAGTAAGGCTTCAGATACCCGGAATTATGAAGAAATCCCACGTTTCTTCCGTTGGCTTGAAACAGCTCACCCTGTCCCATATATTTACATTATATAGTGGGACTGTACAAATATATACCAATGGTTCGGTCACACCATCTGCCACAACGGCAGCATTTGTCATCCCACAACTTGAAATTACTCAGCAAATTCAATTAGACCACAAATCGACATCTACGGCTGTGGAACTTGTGGGAATACGGGAGGCTGTCCTTTTTATGAGAACCCAAATACCTTATAAATGGACGGTGTTGTGCGATGCCAAATCAGCGCTTAGGCACTAAAATGCTTTATAAAGAAAGGACCATATTACCTGCTTGTGTCAGAAATCGGCGAACTTCATCACAGTGCTGAGTTAGGTGGCCACATGATCACTTTTCAATGGGTACCTAGTCATTGGGGTGTGATTGGCAATGAACTCGCTGACAGTGAGGCAAGATCGGCCTTTGCTTCCTCTGATGAAGTATGGATTGCCTACTCGAGACCTGACACCAACTCTTATAATCAAGGCACTCATGCAGGACCTTACAAAGGCATACAGAGCCCACGGTGACAACATCCACAGACGCCTATATATGATCGACCCAGACGGTAAATTCTGTTTGGCCCCGAAGGTTACGTGGAGCAAAACGTCATTGCTACACAGGATTCAGCTAGGCACTGCTTTCACCCGTCGCTACACGCACCTCATCAGCCAGTTGAACAGCCCTGATTGTGAACACTGCCAGACGCCTGAAATGCTGGAACACATACTGTGCGATTTCCCAGCATATATGCTGGAGCGAAGGACACTGGAAAGTTCCCTAGCCAGTGTTGGCAGGCAACCACTGTCGGAGGCACTATCCTCGGCCCATGGCCTGACACTGCAACTTCAAAGCAGGCACCTAAAGCGCTGTTGAAGTTTCTGCAGGACGCCAAGCTAGACGAGCGGCTCTAACAGGGGAACTGTCTCATATACATAAGCACTCACCACTTCTCTTATCATCATCACCCATCCCAGTACTTTCACTCCACTTCCCTATTCCCCAGTGAAGAGTAGCAGACTAGAGCGCACTAGCTCATGTCGACCTCTCTGTCCTTCCCGTCAATAAAGTGTATTCTAATACAAATTCTTCTTCTCACACATAGTGGTGATGATATCCAAGCAGGCTGACAGGGAAGGACAGTAGACTTCAGCTCAAAATTCTGTGCAGCATATGAACTTCCCATAAATAATTCTGTGGCAAAAGAGTAACATTGTCTCGGCAGCCATCTGATGAAATACCTCCTTACATGGGGTCCCTATCTATAGGTTGTCATGACCCATTTTGGATCATGCAATGATAATCCTGTCATTTCCAGAACTTACTGCTATATATGCATACTACTATATATGCATAATGGCAAGCCTAATCTACACAAGGGAGCCTGACTCATGTCAGGACAGTTCTAGAACATGCTACAAGAATTATGATGCGAGCTAAAAGACAACATTTAGCATGGCAAACCAAAACAAAATGCACAAGGCAATGTCAGTATTTATGTACGGCCCAAAACTATGAGTAAAGAAAAATCATGCACTGCCAGGCCAGATTGTATCAAGGAACACTTCTCTTGATACAGACTTAAACACAAGTGTCACTTTTATGGCCTGCAGCAAACATGCCTACATTCCTCTACACATAAAATAGAAACAATTGTGGCCATATTAACTGTGGTTTGCAGCCATGAAGGTTGACTGCCTCTTGTTACGTTCATGATTATTATTTGTATCAATTTCCCAGTCATATAACATATAATAATTAAAGATGTCACTTCAATGTCAAAATTTTGGCTTACCCTTTCTGTCTGTACTGCAACATTGACTTTAACAGGATCCTTTTCAACACTTGTAATATCCATGTATTTGGTCTGAAAGGCCAAATAAAATGAATGAGTGAATGCCACAATGAAAGTAAATGAAGGCAACTCACACAAGCAACAGCTTCACCATCTTTGAAACACTGTCTTTGAAGGCCGCAGCACTCAAACTGACGCAGAATTTGTTACTGTGACTCATTATTGAGTTTAGGAGCCTTTTTGGCAAAGATAATTGGTAATGGAAGTATTGAACTTCATTAGACGTATGAAGAACATTGTCTACAATGCAAGATTTTTAGCACCAGGGCATTTGCAATCTGTAGCACATATTTCGAATACTCTTTTCAGTGCTCATCAAAAATAAGATTTTCAGTTTTTTTATGAGCACTTATCACACAAAAGTTTGTTTTCTTATTGTTTAAAATTTGGCATCACTACACAGCAATGTATCTCCGATTTATAGGCCAAGGAACTAATAACTAATACAGATGCTAAGGAAGATAACTGAATGTGTTTCATTTCTGAAGCATTCTTAGGTGTAAATAACTGACAATTGTGCAGTGGTACATATGCAGCTTTTATTTGAAGAAATGCAAACACTATACCAAGGGCTCATCTCCTCGCCATTAGGCCTGACCTACATGTACGCACCGGCCTCGGCATCAGCTCGCACCACATTGTGGTAAAACCAACTATTATTTCCCAACTAAAAACTTCTGAAATCGCGCTACTTCGTGCAATTAGGTTTTCACTCTCTCCGCTGCCAACATGTCTCGAGGGGGAGACGCCGAGGGGTACCCTGATCTGAACCTGCCAGATATCGGTGTGACAGGTTGGGGGCACAATGGCCTATCCTGTCCCTTAGCTAGCATGCATTTATGATGTACGTACCATGCATGGGAGGCAAAATGTGTCGAGTACATTTAAAAAAAATTAATTAGTCGATTCAGTTCTCTCAAAGGCCTCTAGTCAAGGGTATTACATGAGGTGTGAACATGGAATCTTACTGATACGATCTTCACGGTAACCGGAAAATAAAATGTATTATCCGAAAATCTTAGTATTAAAGCAAACCTAAAAAGTATGAAAATAGGTGCACTCGGTGACAAACTCAGCAACAAAGATTCGTGTGGCATAGAGTGATAATACTCCGTATAACACGTTACGAGGAGCAGCATCAATCTACGCTACACAAACGGCAGCCAACGCACTTTTATTCAGCAACATTGAAATAGCTTGTCAATCTGCGCTGCATTTTCTTATTTTCAATGTTTGTAAAAACATCTTCAAGTTTTAAAGAAGGCACATCAGAAAGAGACGTCTACCCAGTCGATTACACAAGAGCATACCAGCGGCCGTGACATGCTGTCGCGCACACCAACAACAGCCTTCTTTATCGTCGTCTTTTCTGCATCCTCGCTAGTGCCACCACCACAACTATCATCATCATCATCATCATCATCATCCAGGCAATTCGAACAGGCAGTGTGGCAGTGGCTCTCTCCACTCTCTCCCAGTGACGATTTCTTTGTGTTGCTCCTGCAGAATCTGCACGGCTGCAGGTGTGTAACACGTTCGTGGGTCGTTGTAACATTATTTAAGCAAGTAGACTGGTACGTAAAGCTACAAGTTTTAGAAATACCAGCAAGAACCCGCTTCTGCAGCCGTATTATCCCATTTCAGCTGAAAACTCTATTGCATTAACCGTATGGAATACATTGTTCCTATGGGATGTTGGCAGGGAAAAGAAAAAAAAAACGTGTTATCCTAAAAAATGCATTATGCAGAATCGTGTTAACGAGATTCCACTGTACATTCCCTACTAGTGTATACATTGACAACTTATGCATTGATAAGATCTGGACCAGGTGAGGTCCTGATCTAGGAAATTGACCTAGGTAAACGTATTCCTTCACAGGCCCCAGAGGCTGACTGGCAATCCTGAACTCTTGTTTCCTTGCCAGGCTATTGAGCATTATCTTTGCCTTCTGCATATTAATCTTCAACCCTACTGTTGCACTCGCTCTGTTAAGGTCCTCAATCATTTGTTGCAACTCATCTGCATTGTTGCTGAACAGAACAATGTCATCGGCAAACCGAAGGTTGCTTAGCTATTTGCCGTTGATCCTCACTCCTAAGCCTTGCCAGTTTAATAGCTTGAATACTGCTTCCAAGCATGCAGATTGGAGAGATTGTGTCTCTTTGCCTGACCACTTACTTCATTGGTCTCTTTCTACCTTGTGAAGAATCAAGGTAACTGTGGAACTTTTGTAGATATTTTCCAAGATATTTACGTAAGCCTCTGTGACTGCTGGTATTTCTACTGAATCAAATGCCTTTTTGTAATCTATGAAAGCAGTATCGAGTGTCTGATTGTACTCAGCAGATTTTTTGATTACCTGATTGATAACATGGATGTGGTCTATTGTAGAGTATCCCTTCCTGAAGCCAGCCTGTTGTCCTTATTGGGAATTTGTCAATATTTTTTGCAATACTGGAAGCTAATGGGTCTATAATTTTTCAATTCTTTAATGTCTCCCTTTTTGTGGATTAGTATAATGTTTGCATCCTTCCAGTTTTCTGGAACCCTTGCAATCGATAGACACTTCGTATAAAGAGCCGCCAGTTTTCCAAGCATTATGTCTCCTCCATCTTTGATTACATAGACTTTTATTCCATCTTCTCCTGCCGCTCTTCCTCGTTTCATGTCTTGCAAGGGCCTTCTGACCTCATCGCTAGTTATAAGAGGAGTTTCTGTATCCTGTTCGTTACTGTTTCTAATGGAGGTATCCTGACTCCTCTGGGTACTGTACATGTCAGTATGAAATTCTTCCGCTTCTTTTACTATATCTTCGAGATTGCTGATATTACCCCGATTATCTTTCATGCATACATCTTGGTTTGTCCTATGCAAAGTTTTTTTCTCACTGATTTCAGGCTGCATCCATTCTTTACGGCTTCAGTCTTTCTCACGTTATAGTTTCGAATATCACTTATTTTCGCCTTGTTGATCAGTTTTGACAGTTCCGCGAATTCTATTTCATCTCATGAGTTGGACACTTTCATTCTTTGTTGTTTATTTATTAGGTCTTTTGTTATTTCGGAGAGCTTGCCTACTGGTTGCCTTGGTGCCTTGCCTCCCACTTCAATTGCTGCCTCTGAAGCCAGCCTAGTTACAGTTTCATTCATTAGCTATGTCATCTTCATCTCTCTGTTCTAAGGCTGCATATTTGTTTGCAAGTACCAGCCTGAATTTGTCTGCTTTTACCCTTAGTGCCTCTAGGTTGACCTGTTTCTTCTTGACCAATTTTACTCTTTCTCTCATCATATTAAGGTGAATCCTAGCCCTCACTAACCTATGATCACTGCACTTTACCCTACCTATCACTTCTACATCCTGCACTATGCTGGCATCAGCAGAAAGTATGAAGTCCATTTCATTTCTTGTTTCACCATTAAGGCTTTGCCAGGTCCACTTTCTGTTGCTACACTTCCTGAAGAAGGCGTTCATTATTTGAAGCTTATTCCTTCATGCGAACTCTACCAGCATCTCTCCTCTAGCGTTCCTAGACTCGACGGCATAGTTGCCAATTGCTTGTTCACCAGCCTGCTTTCCCCCCACTTTTGCATTGAAGTCACACATTACAACTATATAACGAGTTTGCACTTTTCTCATCGCTAATTCAACATCTTCATAAAACTGATCTACTTCCTCATCATCGTGACTGGATATTGGAGCATAGGCTTGTACTACTTTTAATCTATAGCTCTTATTAAGTTTGATTACGGCTACTGCTACCCTCTCAGTAATGCTGTAGAATTTGTCAATGTTGCACTCTATATCCTTATGGATTAGGAATCCTACCCCATATTGCTTCTTATCTGGCAGACCTCTATAGCAGAGGACATGGCCGTTATTCAGCAATGCATAAGCCTCACCCGTTCTTCTAATCTCACTAAGGCCGATGATATCCCAAACAATGCCTGATAGTTCCTTAAAGAATCCTGCTAATTTAGCCTCACTCAACAGAGTTCAGCAATTAAAGGTTGACAGGGTCAGTTTCCATTGGAGGCCGGTCCTGATCCAGAGATTCTTAGCACCCTCTGCTGCGTTGCAAGTCTGACCGCCGCCTTGGTCAGGTGCTCCGCAGCTGCTGGGGACTGAGGGCCATGGGTTTATTGAAGGAATCATTTGGGAGCTAGTGGCCGAATAGTGCACCAGGGACGCCAATCCCTGTTCTGGTGAGGGAGTGTCTTTGTTGAAGCTTAGTGGGCCTTCCTAATTTGGTAGTACCTGGATTAGTATAGCCCCACTCGCTCACCGCATCTTTTGCCGGTGTCAGGCACAACTCCAAGCCTGCAGATGTAGTACACTGGAGGAGGTGAATTTCAAGCCCACCATGGTCAAATTAAAAAAACTTATAGAAGGATTCGAACTTCCGGCTATGACAACCCAGCATTCCACATAGCTCAGTCAGATAACCCCGTAGGCGATAGATGTGTTTTCCTGGAAATTTAAGTAGTACGGAAATTTAAATCATCATCAACACGCAGTGATTGTCTCAAAGAGCTAGTTGATGGCATAATATGTACTGCCCGCTTCTTGACCAATACCACGTTGTGGGTATGTGCCATATACTATAGAAATCATCATCATAATCAACACGTGGCAACCATGCGAAAGAGCAAGTTGGTGTTGGCACAAGAATAGTACTACAGTCGAACTCACTTATAACGATACCGGTTTTAACAATATATCGGTTACAACAATGAGAAGCTGCTGCACCGTCAACTTTTGTATGTTTTGCATGGCGAAATAACTTGTTTACTACAATGCTCCAATGCCGCATGATCGGTTATAACGATGAAGTCTGGCTGCTCGGTGTCAGAGCCAAAGGGCAGTGAAATGCGAAATCGATTACAAGGAAGAAAGAAAATGAGAAATTCGAGCCACTGTACGATGGCCCGCTGCTTGAACGGCCGCCACACATTCATTTTCCAGCCTTCTCCGCATGCCTCTATCCCATCGCTCTTCCAACCTTTCGAACACGAATGGGCTGCGCCCATATCTCTACGCCGCGCCACCCTCCGAAACATGAATGGACCATGCCAACTGCGCTGCTCGCATCTTGCTTGCTGGCTCCTCATTCAGCGCAGTTCTGCAAACAGCCCCGGGTTCGTTTTTGCATTGAAATCGTTCCTGGCCACGTGGTTTCTCAGCCTCTTTTGACTCGCCGTCGAAACAGAAGATGACTGACCCGCCCATCGATAATCAACAATGCATGACATTGTTGGTGAAAAGAAAGCGCATGGCTATAGATTTGGAAACTAAGGGCTTCTAACCGATGAGTCGATCATCGCAAATGTGCTTGCATCAGATAGTGACGGTGACGATGGCAGTGATGGTGCGGTAGGGCAGGCTGCTTCAACGTTGTCCTCACAGGAGGCCCGGCAGATGATTCAGTCCCCTTCGGAGCTTCGTTTTCGCGAGGAACCTTCCGATGCACTACGTGGAGCATCTGGACACCTTGGAGAAGGATGTCGGCAAGGCTGACGGACATAGGGTTTTCTCGTGCAATGCAGTGCGACGTATGTGGCGAGATGCTTGTGGCAATCTCAGCTCAACATTTTTTCTGGGTTTCTTAAGCTGACAGGCTGCCGCGGCAACCTGCTTGCATTTTTTAAAAGGCCCCTTTAGGGCCCGCCAAAGCACTGCCTCAGCGGTGCTCGCACATAACTTGCCGCCCGTTACCCCTCTTTGCAGTTATAGCAGTGCCATCCTTTAATGCCGACAGCCGCGGCTCGTTACATGTGATCGGAGCACCCAGGAAGCAGTTAAATGAGCGAGCACAATCAGCAGCCAGATGGAGGAAGGTGGCTGGGATATAATGGGGAGGAGCACTGGCCTCTCCGTCATTATAGTTTGCTAAGATCAGCTCTGTGATCGCCCTATTCTGATTTTTTCATGCAACCCCGTTTTAACAATTATTGGTTATAACAATGGAATTATCATGGCATTTGAATACTGTTATAAGTGGGTTTGACTGTATATGCGTGTTTGTGACTTAATAGTTAAGAGCATCTGGCTGCTACGCTGGTGGGCCGAGGTTCAATTCCTGCCGCTGAATGCCTTAAGAATGAGGTTAAATCTACTTGGTGAGAAACCAACCAACCGACCAACAACCCAGGCGAAACAGTAGGATGGTAAGCAAAGAAAAAAAATGGGGGATATCGTATGGCAGTTCATGTCTTACAAGATGCAAAAGGTAATTGTGCCCTATGCACAGGTTGTCTAAATATGACCGGGTGGAATAAAACATTGCCTTTACCAGATATACAATGTACAATTAAGCAGAACCTTATGGCCAGATGGGCACTTTTGACTGCGTTTTAGAAATGACAACTTTGGTAGCATATTGAAGGGCATTTTCACTGCAAGAAATTTGAAAAAATGGAACACCTCGGAGAGTGACCATTTCTAAATAACAATATAAGTGTCTCCTAATCCTTGCAATAAAACTTAATGCACTATTAAATAATAGTGTGAATACTCTCCTTTAGCCAAAATATACAGCAGGAAAGATAAATGCATATCGGTTATAGGTTTGTTTGTTTACTTATTTAGTCTCTACTGCACAACTAATTTCCCTATAACCAACTAAAGCCGCATAAACTGCCTAAAATTTCAGACGAGTACATACATACTTATTAAGTGCAGCAAGATACAACGGTTTTTTGACTGCTGGTAAGAGGTGGAAGCTTAAAGTACATCTACCAGCAGCAAGCTTTGTTGCACAATGCACTGTTAGTAGGCTTCATTAGGTTCGTGTGGTAGATCCTCAGGTCTTTACATCTGCCCGGTATTTTGATGGCATAGTTCGTGTCTGAGAGCTTTCCTATGACCTCCGCAGGTCCTTCCCAAAGAAAGTTTAGTTTGTTTTTTCTGGACAATGTCAGTAAAAGCACCTTATCTCCTACAGTGAAAGTTCACTTCCAAGTGTTCCTATTGTAGTATACTTTATTTAGCCTTCCTTATTCCTAGATGACCGGCCCAGCCGTTGCCATGGCACAGGTTCTGTATCTGTATCTCTGCTCTGTATCTTGAGGGAACAATGAGCTCATCATACTGTACGCCCTTCGTGTCTTTGTACTGTCGGTACAAAGACCACCGTGGCATTGAAAAGTGATGTTCTTCCTGGCTATTTCCTTTTGCTCTTGTTCTTTCAGCTTGTCGAGGGCTACATCGCTCTCTTGTTCTCCTGCGATTGCCTGTTTATCAACCTTCAGTAGGTCTAAAAAAACCTTCCGAATGTGGCAGCACCAAATTAGGCAGTTTGACCCTCTCTTCCAACAGCAGCCACACAGTGTGATGGCTGTGTTATCTCCCTGGCATGCTTGAGCAGATTTTGGCAGCTGTTTAATATAATAATAATAATAATAATAATAATAATAATAATAATAATAATAATAATAATAATAATAATAATAAATTCTGGGGTTTTCCATGCCAAACTCCAATATAAGCATGAGGTGTGCCATAGTTGGGGGGCTCCGGATTAATTTTTACCACCTGGGGGTTTCCCAACGTGCACTCAATGCAAGGTACACGGGCACTTTTGCATTGCACCTACATCAAAATGCAGCAGCCACAGCCAAGATTTTACCACGCCCTCAGGCTAAGCCGCGCAATGCCAAAGCCACTATGCCACTGTGACGGGTGTGGCAACTGTTTCAGTTTGAGAACAAAGAACAGTAGACTACGACTATGCTCAAAGTGAGTCAAACAGCATGACTAAATGAGGGCAAAGAAGTAAACATGCACCACAGGACTAGCGCATTCTCTGCATACATGACTGCATCTTTGTCCTTGTTTAGTTGCACTGTTTCGGCTTACTCTGAAGATAAACTAACTAGCTCTGATTAAGCTGAAGTGGCCGTTCTCAATTTGGCATGCAAAACTACCAGTCAGTAACTGCTGCAAATGCGCACAATTTACTGTACTTGTGGTTCGTTGTCAGGGGCTTAGCCAGACGAGGCACACCGGGCACACGCTTGTCTGCAGGATAGTTTATAATGATTGCAATTTACATGGTTGTTCTGAGGAGGTGGTCTCAAGTGCTTGAGTTATTCATGCCTTACAGAAAAAGAATAAAAATATTCACCGATGATTAAGATGCTCCCTAATGTGAAACGTCTCCGCGCACGGCGTCGCTAAGTGACCCCCGAGAAGTGGAGCCTCACGACGCGGCACGACGGCGCACGGCGATAGACCCACCGCAGGTTCGAGCACCGAGCCGAAAGACCTGGCCGGCTCTGGCCGTACACATGGGCGCTCTCCCAGGAACACAAGGCGTCCAGGACAGTTAAGGCGTTTATTGATCACAAATGGCCAACACGTACCAGACTGCACCCAAACACACGAAGTACATACACTCGGCGCCCGCGGTTCCCGATGGCGAGGAAGGCGGCTTACACGCCTCGTCGAACAATGGTTTGCGCACGCAGGCCGAAATGCGTTCGCAAACACTACCTAGCGCTTCCCGTCACCGACAATGGTCTGCGACGGTTCGGACACGCAAAATGTGATGCACTGAGCACCTGGGACTACCGCAAGGGCAGAACACAGAGCCACTCAGCAAGCCACACTTCCCCAGGCCGGGGCGTTGGGGACACAAATAGCTGGTCGCTCATGTACCTTGCAGCTTGCGTCTCGTGACCGGCGCTCGTCCCTGTCGCAGCACGACTCCCCCACGCACGGCGATCGTCCCCAGTCTGGGCTTCTTCCCTACGTCACGCCCCACGACCCAATCGCAGGGCCGCGTAGCATGACGTCGCGGGACGCGGTTGCGGCACCCAGGGAAACGGCGCGCGGTCGAGGGGCAGTCATTTGGGAGGGGTTTTCCTCGCAATGGCGAATAAGTCCGTAGCCTTAGGCACAGCAACAACTGCGCCCCGCTAGATCGAAAGAACTCCCACAAATCTGAGCACAGCTTTATATGTGTTTTCATTTCGAAATGTATTGAGGCAAAGAATTTGAGAGAGACATGCAGCAGAGTCGGCAATCGTCAAAAATCGGACCTGTGGATCAAGCATGTCTGCTTTTACATATTACTCATCAAAGGTTCCAGTGTAATAGCTGGTGCCACATGGCTTTCAGAAAGTACTACACAATTTGCATTGTGCATACAATCATATTACAAATCAATTGCAAAGCATGACAACCGAAACAAGTGTAAACACGACCAAACCATGCATACCAAACAAGTGCGAGCGAGAGCTGGCGTGAACAGACGATAGCACGAAATGAGTGGTCCGGCTGAGACCAAATACGAGTACGCATCGAGCGGTGGGGCGGGTCCACATGACACGAGCTTTCCGCGCACAACTCATTGAAGGGACCGCTCTCATTGGTCTCCGCTGTTTGCAGCTCGCATCTTCCATCTCCTGCTCTGTGTTTGCTCTTTTTTCTTTCACCATGCTCATTCGCTCAGTTACGCTGCCGACACCGATGCTGCCGACACCGAGGAACGGGTGCCTAAGAGCTACGCTCTAAAAATCTGAACTTCAACAGGCACAAATGCTAAAACTGCTATTTCAATTAAAAATGTCGTCATTCAAGATTGAGAGATTCGCATATGCATGCTACCTGCCTATTACCACAATATACAAGCTGTTTAGTTGCCTTGGTGTGACGCTGATTTTTTTTCTACACTAGAACTAATGCGTGCGGAACACTAGGCCAACTGTGCCTTTTCCAAGTAGTAGATGACAAGTAGAGAGCATGCCGCACTGGCAGTGCATATTGTACTGCCAGCATGGTCCTACAGGCACCTTCTTCACTCATTTCTTTGCTCACAGGAACCTTCTTACTCACTCACTCTTATCTCTTAATCCAACTGCAAAGCACTGGACAAAGTTGGCACTCACATAGTGAAAAAGGCAAGGAAAATAGCCTATGGAATACCACAGCATAAAGAGCAGAATAGGAGGAGTGAGAGAGTGAAGGCACCACAGAATGTTAGGCATGTTGTGAAATTAAAGCAGTGATATAATGCAACAATGAATGTGAGAGAGGAACACCACTGCTACCATGTCTCAAATATGCTAGAACATGCAAAGCACATCTCACCATCTGCTGCTGAAGAAGGTGAATTGTGTGGTCCTTGTCTTCAAGCTGCTGCTGCATTAGAATGAGTTGCCGCTTGAGGTCCATATTTTCCTGTTGGCCATGGCCACAACAAAATCATTACCACAACAAAATCACAACATGGAGCATTCATATGGCAAACATATTACTACAGAGTTGTCAATGTGCAATCACAGCAAAAATAATAAAGCTACAACGTTTCACAAAAGCCCATTATGTACACAGTGCACTAATACAAAAAGAAATAGTGTCCAAGCCATGATGATACTTGCAGACTTGTAGATTAACATTACTTGCCGTTACCTGCTACATACTTCTCAGATAGGAGAATTGTCTCCGAAGTGCTTGCTTGACTTTAGCACAAGAACAAGGAACATATACCAGGGCTGAATGCAAATCTGCTGTTCCTTCTCATACTGGTGTAGGGTGTACACAAAAGCGAATGAACACCACAAAACACGCACTTATAATACAATGACAAATGGACTGCAAGTACTAGTTAAGCATAAATATGTCATCGTGTAACAAACAGGGTGTCTACCAAGTTGACATTTCCAAATTCGCTGAGTTTTCCAGGTTTTCCCTGAGTGCCTTTGCGAAATTCCGAGTGATGCAGAACTATATTTTATGTCAAGACGGGCTGAAACCATATCGCCCAATGCTGTCACTCTCAAGTAAGCATATGAAAAAAATTTAAAAAAAACTACTCAATCCAATTTGAATACTTAGGAGTAGTGTGTATGTTATACAAGAAGAGAATTGAAGGGAGGGGTTAGTAAAATGCACAGCAAATAAAATGTTTTCGAAAAAATTGCAAATGGAGTCAGACATTCTCAAATACGAATAAAAAGGAGATGCATACAGAAGCAAATATTTTCGAATGTGAGCTATTTCTATCAACTGATAGCAAGCTCAGTGGTATGAGGCCCGAACTTTGTCACAATTGAGATTCTCTATGAACAGCTCGTAAGTCAACCTCAATTGTCCTGACATACTCTCAGCCCGCAGATGACGCCTCAGTGTTGTGGTTCACTGCTTTAAAGAGTTTATTTTGGTTTGGATGAGGGACACCTGCACCTCAGCATCAGCCAACACTATTTTTTTTTAGCTCCTTCCAAACGGTGGCAGCACGCTTCCTTTCTCGATCATTCCTCAAGGCGTAGGTCCTTTCTGTTCTTGTCCTCCTTCCGCCACTCGTTCGCCCCACGGACCATTTGAAGCATCTTTTTGGTCAGTTGCACAGTGCACGTCCAATTTTTCAGACTCCCTAGGGGTCGCAAAAATGTCCGAAAAATCGGCCAGTTGGAAAAAATAAATGCATGTCATTTACTGCCCTCAGGGGCTCAAACCACCACAGGCACATCCAAAAACGCTCTGAAGGCCTGTCAGTAGACGTATTAGGCATATGGGTGCTCGGACTGCAACAGGAAATACCGGGTGCATGCGTGTATAATTAAGAAATACATACTGTGTCCCATGGCAATAGCCCCTTTCCACGCTTGTTGTTCCACTGCAATACTTTTGTGTATGCTTCACCAAGTAACATTTCTGTACAAAGGCGAAACTAACTTTCAGGAACCGGCATTGTGGGACGCGCCGTGCTTCCCAAGCTTCTAAGCCAATCGTGAGGACCACAAAGGCAGAGTTCGTGCCATTCCTGACAGCAGAGAATTATTTCAATAAAAAACACGGCACCCAATGACAAGCTTCATAGCAAATGTCGAAGCAGCTAGACCTAGCATTGCCACAGTGGTGGCTACGGCTGCCAGTGGATCTACATGCAAGAGCGCCAGTTCGAGGCGGCGGGGTAATCAAAATGGCAGCGGTGTGGCTTTGATTAGTGCCATTTCAGACCTGCGGTCATGGCAAAACATTCTGAAAATCGGACGGCGAAGAGTTCTTGCGTCCGAAATTTCGGATGTTCTGATACACCGGCTCTATGGGGTACGTGGTGGTGCCGCGAAGCCGTCCAAATTATCAGGAATCCGGAAAGTCGGTCTTTGACTATACACTGGCAACTCCTCCAGCCGACGACAGGGCGTCAAAGACAATTTACTACAATTCCTGTCTGTTACTCGAGCCAGCATTACAGCGACTTTCGACCCTTTCAATAATACTACAGCTAATTTTCCCGATAGATGCACAAATTCCCCGAGTTTTCCCCAAGTTTTTCCAGACTACTCAAAATCCCCGAGAATTCCGTTTTCCCAGTTAGTAGGCACCCTGAACAAATACAGTATGAACTGGGGAAAGCTAGTAAGGATGCAGAGCAAAATGTAACTATACTACTAATGCTACATGAGAGACACCATATGATAAATTCAGCACTTTCAATTAGAGACTGCAGAAAACCACTGAGAGTGCCAAAAGACTGCAATTATCCTAACAGTGTGGTGCCACTTGCTCTGTTTCCTTATTAATCGTTTTAACCAGCACCTGTTAGAGCATGCATATGTATAGACCAAATCCAAGGTTAACATACCTGCAAAACATCATTGGGATCAATGGGGTTGAAATCAGGCGTATCGCCAGTTGGAGTGTGTGTAAAGCCATGGGGCAGATCAGTACTAGCCAGTGCATGATAGAAATAGTTCTGGAAAGATAGTTTTTTTTCCCTCCTTATAAAAACAAGCAGATACAGCTGTCACTTCATTTTTCTAACATTGGACAAAGCATTAAATTATGGGATTTTACATGCCAAAACCAAGATATGATTACGAGGCACACCGTAGTGGGGGACTCCGGAAATTTGGACCACCTGGGCTTCTTTAACGTGCACCTAAACCATGGGTGTACATGGGTGTTTTCGCATTTCGCCCCCATCGAAATGTGGCCGCCGTGGTCAGGATTCGATCTCACGACCTTGTGCTTAGCAGCCCAACACCATAGCCACTAAGCAACCACAGCGGGTAAAACATTAATTGGACAAAGCATTACCACAACAGCAAGCCTGAGCAAAATTTTTCACTACCCAAGAGGTGCAGCCTGCCAAGAAGCCTGAAACAATATTTACAACTGTGTGCGAATGCAATGATTTGAAAGGAGTGATCTTTACATACACATATTAAGACCCAATTTTCAGTGTTCCACATAGATCCTGTTATTTAAAAACAAACTTAAAGGACCACATCTCTGCGGGCCACAGTGACATCTCCTGGCACATTTTTCTTTCCTTTACCCATTTTACATAGAAAGCAGTGGGCGATGTCACTACAATGTATGTGCTCATTGATTTCCTGCGCAACTTTCAATGCAGTACTCTTTACATGAAAATGTAATATTCTCTTTATAACAGTGTACAAATACATATTAATTTGACTCTGAAGAATAAAGTAGCTATAGAAAGGTGCTTAGAAACCTATACCACGACAGTGCATGCTTCCATATTGCCATTCGTCTGTCACAGGCATCTTCCCTTCAGGATGATCGATTGCAGACTCTCAAGTTTCTCTTGCACATTGAAAACATGGTCGCTTCACTGCAGTTTTATCGAATTTATCGACATTTGAGCCCTCGAAGAGCTCTTCGCTGTATGTATGCCGATACTGGCTCTTCTTTAGAACTGTGTACAACATTTAATATGGGCTAGTACGGGCAAACACACTGAAATGCATGCAGCATTATGGGAGAGGCTGTGCAATGGGTCAAACTGGTGCGTCCAATGGTGGCATGGCTACCACGGTTTGTTGCATCCATAGGCACCGACTACGGGGGGGGGGGGGGGGGGGGTTCCGGGGCCTGAGCCCCCTCCAGAGTTCTCCGAAAGGGGGGCGCTGACCCCCCCCCCCCTCCGGGCGATGTCAAAAACGACACCCCCCCCCCCCTGAAGTGTCATTACCAGAGTTTTGTCACCCAAATCATTTGCGGTTTCTTTTGACTTGCCTCTACCTTTTCACCTAAAATTTTATTGGGGCTAATAGCTTACTGCATCATTCTTGGCATGAACATGCACGACTTCTAATTCACAATTTCACTTTATTTCTTCAAATTCTGACAGTAGGATGACAAGCACATTAGATGCATCAGTGACAGCTGCCTCATCCGTATTTTCTCACTTCAACATTGTTTTAAATTTCCACTGTAAACACCATGCACACACACAGCATATTTAAATACATACACAGGACAAAGTTTATTGTATTTTTCAAAGAGGAGAAGGTAGCCAATTAACAATTATTCCTAAATGTATGAACAGCTTATGCCTAAGGAATGAATATGGTGCTGTATGTTCACCTCGCTTCAAATTGCTTTGTGTGCTTTCTTGACCCTGAAAAAACCTGCAGATTTCACTGACCCCTTCAGCAGAGTCTTTTATCAATGGCGAGCGAAATGCACGTGAATGATATGTGTTTCAGTATTACTTCTCTTTCCAGTAAGCAATGCTAATGACTCATGAAAAAAAAAGGAGAAACTCTTCCAATAAGTCAACATTTATTAGGGATGGAAACATTGTCACTGGCACGCAGAGGTCAAATATGTACAGGGTGTCCCAATTAACTATGATGTACAAATATTTTTTAAAAAAGTGCAACTGCATTGCTCAACGAAAACCTACTGCATAGTGCTTCCAGTACAGTGGGGTAGCCGCCAGTAATTTTTTCGTTACTGGGATTTATTTAAGCAATTGTAAATAATTATCTAACTCGAAAGGTACTATCCTAATTATAGAAGTGTCAATGAGGCATTTGTAGGCACAGCCAAGGGACATATAACTGCGGTATTTTCCGTGACATCTTAATTGCGTACAGATTTTTTTAGCCTGATAAATAAACCACGCGAAATATAAAAAATGCCACGTGATTGCACTCCTACCCGCATCATAAAGCAGCGCCCTCGAACAGGCTTGATCTGAGTTAGCCAGAATGAAATAAAGCAAACAAAGAAAAACATCGTGATCAAGCTATAGTGCCTTATCTGCCGCACCTCAGCTGAAGTAACACGTCACATTTGGTGTTAGTTGGAAACGAGCTGTGATAGCGGTTGTCTTAGCGTAGATAAAATGCACGGATGATGTCTTTTTTTTTTTTGCCACAAAACTTATCACCACGAGATAGCGAATTAATGTGAGTGCAAAGGATTAAAGGTGCGTTTTGTTTCTATCCAGCCACCACGTCTTCCTCTAATGAGCAGAAAGAAAAGACGATCTTTGCCTTGGGAGTTGCGAATGCAACAAGAGGAAGGCCGCAAATACTATGTCAGTCATGGAAGTGTGGCGGTAGACCAAATGCATCGACTATCATCAGAAATTATGAAAACCTGATACAAACTGGCTGCTTCCAAAAACAGCGGTGGAGGACTTAATCTTTAAGTCATAGCCTACACATGGATGTTCTTGCATTTATGGCTTCAAACCCTCATACTAGCGTGCACGACGTGGCCGCCCGTGTACCAATTTCCAAGTCATCAGTTTGGAAGATTCTAAATCACTCAGTCTTTCACTTCTTTCACTTCTTTATCTTCCAAACACCAACGTTTGGAAGATAGAGACCTACAGAATCGTCTAGATTTCTTGAACTGGGTCCTCATAAAAGCCGATGAGTCACCGGACTTCTTGAGCAACATTATATGCACAGATGAAACCAATTTTTGTGGAAACAGCCAGGTAAGGTTGCATAATGCGCACTATTGGAATTACTCCAATCCACACTGCGTAAAGCACACTCAGCCCCAATACCAGTGGTCGTTCAATGTGTGGTGCAGAATTTGCGCCAGTGCTATAATCGGTCCCATCTTCTTCGATCACACGCTGACTGGACAGCGTTACATGGATGAAATCCTTGACGGAGAGGTGGGCGAGTTTCTCAGCGAAGTCCCGCTGTAACGTCTTCCACTTGCATGGTATCGCCAGCACGCAGCAGCAGCCGAGCATGAAACTGGCTGGATGCGATTTTTCATGCGCAATATATTGGAAGGCACGGGCTTGTAAATTGGCCAGCTAGGTCACCTGACCTCTCTCCACTCGATTTCTTTCTTTCGGATTATGTGAAAGATGGTGTTTACATGATCGAGACGGCGATGTCAGGTGAGCCAAGGCAAGGATAACGGATGTCTGCCGTAGAATTCCAGCATCGGTCATCAAGAACGCCACTTAAGATGTGATAAAGCAGACTCAGTACTGTGTTGCTGCAGAAGGACACTTATTCGAACATGTTCTCTAGGCGGCAGCTGGTGTTCAACAGCATTTACGAATTCACAGATAATAAGGGCCACTGAAATCTGATGTTTTCTTTTTCTGTTTTTTGTGCATACATCCCGATTGCGAATTCAGATCATTTAGAAGTGGTACATTTATTTCCTTGAACACATTGGTTTTGCCTTTCTCTACACGAGGGTCGCTTCCCTGTCTATTTCGGTGTTACTTTTTGCCACGAACCTGGTTTCACAGCACATATATACTTTAATGAAAAATAAAACCGTCGCTTTAACTTGGCTTTGGTACGAAGTAAGTTTCTGGCACAAAATATAGCTGCGTGCACACCCTTTCGATGTGGTGCGAGCAGAGTCGGGATTTTGAAACAGTCTGGACCTAGTCCATTGTTTTTCGCCTTTTGTGCGTGGTCAGAGTGGCGCTTTAGCCACATTATCAAGGGCCTTTTGTTATCAATGTGATCAGTTGGCCTTAAGAGACTGATAATAAGTGTGACGTAGAAATGAAAGAAAGGAATAGCTGCAAAGCCGCGAAACCTGCTGTTGGGGCTCCTTCTGTATAATTATCAAAGTGATGCGCTGTCTCTTTCTTCGGGTTTGAGAGAGACAAAGCATTTGCTTTCAATCAGCTTATTTGAGGGTGCTACTTTATGATGTGGGTGGGAGCAAAATCACATGGTATTTTTTCATATTTCGTAAAGTTTCTTTACCAGTTGGAAAAATCAGTCTGCAATTAGTAAGTAGCTGAAAATACCGCAGTTAGATGTCCCTTGGCTGCGCCTGCAAATGCCTTATTGATACTTTGATAATTAGGACAGTACTTCACGAGTTAGACAAATAATTAGAACTACCTAATGAAACCTCAGTAATGAAAACATTGCAGGCGGCTACTCCACTGTACTGAAAACCATATGCACTAGGTTTTCTTTGAGTAACACAGTTGCTCTTTTTTAAAGACTTGGTGCATGATAGTTGAGACACCCTGTATAAGTCATTCAATAACCGAAATGAGGCCAAGCAGGATTCACTCTAGATCAAAATCAACAGCAGTCATGCACAGCAGGGCTTATGCTCAGGCTCACAGTAAAACAAAAAAATAGTGAGAGAAAGAAAGAGGGTGCAGTTTCTCCGGAAAGGCGAAGCAGCATTAGTGATAGCGAAGTATACAACAATTCAACGAAGGAAGATTACACCTTCGAGAGATGCCAGATGCTTGGTGGTGCAAAAAGACTACGGCTGAGGTGTGTGCGTGTATGTGTGTGGAGTTCGGAAAGCTGGTTGGGCCTGAGCCTCCCCCCTCCTCCCCCCCCCCTCCTTCAGGAAAAATGAAAACTTTCCGCCTATGGTCACAGCCCCTTTAAATGTCACATGCTCCCCGTAATTACATATAGAATAGTCTGCACCACAGGTGAACAAAGATATGCACCAAGTTTTTTGCTGCTCTTGAAAACACTGTCCCTGTCCTTTTGTTCCATGTGTTCAGATGTGCCAAGAGGTTGTGCTAACCAGAGTAAAAATATTAACGTCAATAAACTACACATGTTAATGCAATTTTCCTCATTGCAGGACCTTTCAAGTCACATGAAATCTGCAAATTGACAAGGAACAGTACACAGTTGAAGGTGCTTTTTGGAAACTGCACCTCTTAACACAGCAAGAATGCACTTGGCAGGACCCATGGAGTGGGAAAAAGAGAAGCTGATGATGCCAATGCAAAAATATGTAGCCATTGGTTACTATGAGGCTAACAACAATCACCAACCGATTTTCCTGACACAGAAACTTTACAGATGCTTGCTCCACATTGTTGCTTTGGCAAAATATGCAAGATTTGCATTCTTTTGATATCAGTTTTTCCACATGTGAACAAACATAAAAAATGAATATTATAGGGGTGATTACAACAATTAGTCTAAAAAATCAGGCATTCTGTGATATAATTGTAAAACTTGACAAGTATGCACATGCTGTCTGTGAGATTCATGGGTTCATGGAGCAAATGTGCAACAAATATGCAGGAATAAGGGCGAACAGTGACAACACAATGACACAAGGATAACTTGCATAGGGCTTGCTAACCAGACATGTCACCTTGCCTGTCCTACTTGCCAAAGGATGGTGCTGCAGCCATTGTGCATCTGCTATCGCGTGCACACTGGATATCTTTTTCAGATTGTGGGGGGTCGTTCAAGGTTTTACGTACATTTGTTGAGGCAGCACTGGTGTGGGGGAGTCTTCACAAGATCATGTGGAAGTATAAATGTATTGAACAGCCAAAGACACATGACTACAATTTACCATAACTCAGATAGGCGAAATCAAAAATCACTGGAGTCTGGAGCTTTTTAAAACATTTTCCTTACACTATTCAGTCAATGAATATGCTCCGCTGAATTTTAAAACAAACTCACTGCTAATAATTTTCACATTTAATGATGAAATACCACACATAAACATGTCATAAGGGCAATAAGGTATCGTGAAGGACCAAGACGCAGGAAAAATGGCAATGACGGCTGTTGCAAGGACTCTTTAATAGTCAACTATACTTTGTATCCAAAAAATATTAGTTATGCTAGTTACCAGTTAAGTTCTGCTGCTTGCCCTTGCTTTGGCGCGTGACAAACTGGTGGAGGTGCAGGGTAATCTAATCCATGCACCAATCCCTCCGAGCAGCAGGAGCTCCAGCCCCATACCAGTGTTTACGCCTGTACACTGCGCCAGCAGAAGGATCCGTGGACAAGCCCCAGAGTTTGGACTACTCCCAGCGAAAATGGCAGCTCCAACCACCCCGCACCTCCACCAGTTTGTTACGCGCCAAGGTAAGAGTAAGCAGCACAACAGCAGCCAGACACGAAGGAACAGTTCTCCAGCTGGTGTGAGATGTTTGTCTTCGTCATCTTCATCTTTGCCGTTTTTGCTGGGCACGTTATGCTGACCATTTGCTGGCTCAAAACACCAGATGGCAATATGTTAATGAGTATACTACAACAGTATTGCTCAAATTATAGCCTTACAGGCAAAATGGCAAGCTCCTGACACTGAATGGACCCAACGAGGCTAATAACACAACAAATGAAAATGCCAACTCTGAATTGCACAGAAAACTGCACAGAATACATGTCTTATTCGACACATGGAATATTTCAAGCACTGAAAATTCAGAATTTGTGACTATGACTGCCACCTGTATAAAAAAGATGGTTTTGGTTCAGGTTATTTCCGTACCCCATGAATGCTGCCACCATTGAAGCAAAGTACAAAGCAAAGAGAATGCTCACTTTGCCAGAACCAGCTTACCTTAGTGTTTGGGAGTTCAAAGGGATTTAGCGTCTCAGCCTGCAAAAAAGAAAACAAACCAAGGAATTATCAAGTGGCAGAGCTTCCAGTACATTCTAGCTCTATGAATTATATTTCCAACCTTTTCATTTCCCACAAATAACTGCACTAGCACTTGTGCGTCAGTCTGTATAGGATGCCCAAAATGTGAAGGCTAGGCCCATTGACAAAGGGGATATACTATTTTACCTGCACTAATTCTCGTAACAGCAGTTTCAAATATGCTTAATAATTTTAAAAACAAGCAGATGTAGTCATCATTGAAGGAATTTATACTAACTTTAGTACGTTTTGTCATAATAATGCACTTCCAGCAGGGTGCAGGCCCAAATGGCAGTGACTGAGGGTTACTAAGCTTTAGTCAGCTGCATGCCTCCGGCACTCAAGGCAAGGCATGGCAAGCAAGGAGGGAGAAGCTATCTGTCCCTCCCAGTGCTCACCTCACACACAGTTTTCCTTTCCTGCCATCTCATTTTCTACCCAACATAATGACGTGAAATTTCATGTCATTATGTTCAGTCATTCTTGCATGATGTGCATATAAAGAAATTTAATGCTGATACACATTACAGGCAGGCAGGAGACTTCTTGAGTGTTTTTCATATTCACAGTCTACAAACTGCTAATATTTTTACCATATTTATTTATTTTATTTATTTATACATACTGCAGCGCAATTTGCGCTATAGCAGGAGTGGGTTAAGAAAATGTACAGAAAATTCATTGGAGTATACAGCAGTAAACACAAGTGAACACTTTTAAAGAGCACAGATGAAAAGGAAAATACACAAAAATACATGTGAACACTTTTACAAAAGAGCACTGGTGAAAGAATACACAAGTTATACAAATGCTGCCAGGCATACCCATGCCTGATTATGCCCATACCCATACCCATGATTATGCATCTGGGATGGCGGTTGCAAAAATTTGGGATGAGTATGAGCGAATGGATTCAGGTAATGAATTCCAGTCTTCGATTGAGTGGGGAAAGAAGCTGAATTTGAACATGTTAGTACGTGCGTAGTAGGGTATTGAGTTTAGGTCATGATGTCTTCTTGTTGATGATCCCGGCGTGAAGTTAATGTAATTATCATTTGAGAGCCTAACTAAAGAATTTTTGTATTCCATATAGTTAAGAGTGTGTATACAATAGCATTAAAAAATTTTTGCACTTGCTATTGCTTTATTCGTGCTCAGGTTTCGCAAGAAGAACACAATTCTTGGTCTGCATTGTTCAATGAAGCATTTGGCATACCTGCTTGGCTGGTTCATACAGGAAAAAATTTTAATCTATTGTCATATGCACACCTTGCCATCAGAGGAGCGAGCTGCTTCAACGACATGGACTGGTTTGCAGCCTGCTGTGTGGACAAACCAGGCAAACAACAATACCCAAGTACTACATTCAACAGCATAGTCCAAACAAATGCAGTCTTATTGTAAAATTTGATGGAAATAATAAAGCAGCAAGTGCAAACTCAAAACTTTGTTAGAACAAGAAGGTAGATATAATCATGTACATACTGCAGACCACTTGAGAGTTTAAGCAAGGTAGGCAATATTACAGAAGCAAGCAAGAACAGCAATGTACATATTAAAAAGGCATTGGAATGGTAACACCTGGGATGCAAGCACCAGAGCACATGTGCATGCAGGATATTTACAAGGTGATTACCTGCTAAGAGAGGAAAAGGTTAGTAAACCTCAGTACTGCCAGCAGCTAAGTGCAAATCTTTGAAGCCTTTCAAATACAGCAACTTTAGAATACTTGATCAGGAACCAAATGGGGCATTCGTGCATGCCATTTGATGCTCTCTAATTTTACCAGTGCCCACATGGCAGTTTCATACTTTGCTTTGTCAGTCCAAGCCTTTTATGTCAGCAGTTCTCAACTTTCCAGCTACAATGACACCCCTTCACTTGGCCACAGGTATTTCAGGGACCCCTTTGGTTAAGTACAATCCTTTTACACAATATCAAGCATATAAACATACTGCATTAGGGTCATAATATCTAAAAAGTACATTTTTAGGCTGCTAGGGTCGTAAATTAACTGTTTAATCCATCAATCACAAAATTTATTTTTGCTGTAAACAATACTATGTTGCTGTGAAAATAGGTGGCCAAAGAAAAAACCTGTACTTGCGCAGCCTGACTAAGCTGTAGCCACCTATGAAGCAGCAATGACAAGATGATTTGCATTACAGTTCAGTAATACAAACACATAACTACTTACAAAAACAATTGTACAATATGAGTATTATGGGTAGTTACAAAAACAATTATATGATATGCATATGACAACGTACAATTGCACATATGAGCAGTTGTAGAAGTGATTATAAAAATGAGTAAAAAAGGTTTTTGTTACTATTGGTCAGAACGTCAACAGTTTTCCTGTCTAGCTAATGTGTCATTCTAATTTGTAATCAGTGCCTGTGGTGTCACTTGCAAGGATCAAGACCTCTGATGTTGCATTCATAGCAAAACTGCAGCACACACACAGAACGAAGGACAATTGTACATGCAGCAGTCAGTTGAAGACAGTCACAACCACAAATCAGCATCTACAATACAAATTTGAAGCACACTGCCAATCTCTGAGGAGCAGTGTTCTTCATCAATGCTGCAGTGGCTATAACCACTACTGAAACTCAGTGTTGGCTCAGAAATTACCACTTAAAAGGAACTTCCCATTTCGCTAGATTCTCACCCCTCCTACCATCATTTCAGAGTTTAAAATTTGAAACATGTTTAAATAGTTATAGTAAATGTCGGCCAAATCCCCACACACTACCAGCCACAACTAAGAAGTATACCGAGCTCGTGAGGTATTTGAGAACACAGCTTTGAATCACCATAGACCATCACCAGTTTCATTCTGTCTGTTTAGGCGCTTAACTTTGTCTTCACCAATGCCTCTGTCACCTATCCAGCACATTTACTCCAAGGTATAAGTTTCCAGTCTGGCACAGGAGATATCCCAAGTTCCTCAAGTCTCCTCAAGTTGTCTGTAAAAGCTTTTTACCTGGAGGACCCCCAACTTATGCACTGGAAATAAAGTGGTTTAATTTGGTAAGTGATACACTGTCCTAGTCACCTATGTGCAGGTCACCGCAACTTCAAAAGTTCAGCAGCCAGGCTTTTTGTGCACAATGCCATTATGCGCCACTCACTCCTAAGTAATAAATTTGCTTGCTCCCACAAGGCCCGAGTGACACAAGAGTACCTGGCTGTGAATTTCTGCAACCACATCACCCTCAATGTGGTGTTGTAATTCCCAATATAAGCTGGCTACACTGCTACATATAAGGAGACTAACAAAGAGCCACCCCATGTTAAAAACTCGCTCAATGCTGCTTTTGTGAAACCACTGCCCAACCATCAACACGCACTATCTGATCCGAGCATGCAGACATTGTCAAAGCTAGATTTAGTCAGTAATTGAGGCTGAAGATGGTTTTATCCAACAGTCCTAGAAACAGTAGTAAAAGAGACAATGAAAAATTTTGGAAGGAATATTTTGCTTCTTGTCACACATATTGCTGCTATTTTTGAAGTTGTACTTTTTTCCAACTTGTTGAGTAGCTTTTCTGCCAAAAAATGTTGCACATTCCAAATTTAAACAGTTTTCTTGGAGAATGCTGGAGTTATTATAATTTGCCACAAGAGTGAAGTTAAAGCGAGCAACAGCTCTTAAATATAAGCTGTGGTGATGGGGAACATTGCAGCATTTAGCCGGGGCATTCCACTCATGCACTCAAACAAAATTACACCCTTTGGGTTGTATCTTGCCACACAACAATAGACGTCATCTGTCTTGCCCGCATTTCCTTTCTTTAATGCTGCAAGCCAGGCACTTCCCAGTAACGAATGGCATGCGCGCTATCAGCATGACATAGCATTCCCGACAGGAAAGTAGCGGGCACGGCGTTTCAAGAAAGGAAACACAATTAAGGCAGATGACGATTATTATTGTGTGGCAGATATACACCCCAAAGGGTGTACCTTTGTCTGAAAGTGTGTGGGTACCAGATCATTGCACATGTGCACATTACAATTCTGTTTCACAACTTATATTACAACTTTCCCAGCCTGCATAATAAGACTTTTTCCCCTCCATTACATACCTCTTGGCAGCTGCTTAACTCCTCATCTGTTCAATGTGTATTCAGCAAAAATGTAGCCTTTAATTAATCACTGCTACCTGCTGCCACTGGAAAATAGAACAGACTCCTAGACAACATTGTGTGCAACACCTGATAATTTAAAGAACTAGTGACTAATAATTACAAGTGTTAATGTGCAGTAAGTTTTTCTTTGCTGTTAATATAGCTCAATTTATAGTTGAAATTGTGAATTACAGTCGTTATGTACTACTTGTCCACAGGGTAGACCATAGTGTTGCTATGAAATAATACATTTACATATGTTGTTCATTATTATTATTATCTTTTGCTCGGTGTCTGTTGTCATACTTGTAACTTTTTGCCTTATTGTCTTGTGCTTCTAATTTTGCAAATATATATTTGCGTTTGCTCTCCCCTTATGTAATACATGTCCCACTGGGGCCACTAAAGGGTCCCTCACCAGCCCACAGAGCTAATTCAAGGCGATATGCTGGAAGTTGTAAAGTGCCCTCTAAGGAGTATTCTACCACAAGAATTTTTTCAAATCAGTTAATTAATAGTAGAGACAGAAATATTTGAAGTGCCACGAACACATGATTTCAGGAAGCGAGCGTCATCACCAACATAGACACTCTCTCCACTTATCCCATCTAGCCTCCACAAGCGAAATTCCCTCGCTGTGTCCTCTCATACCGGAGCCAGAGGATCGCGTGACAAATATATCAGAGTTTAGCACAGCGGACAATTTTGCATGCCAATTTTGCATGACAATTTTGCATGACAATTTTGCATGACAATTTTGCATGACAATTTTGCTCACAAGAACACCTGATTAGCAGTATCACGAGCAATCCTGAGCACCGAGGCAGGCGCGACTATGAAAAAGCATGATCACGGCATTGGAACATAGTAGAAAATGACAGTTTCGTTCTCTGCGGGCGCAAATGAATGATTTGGGAACAAGCAGATGAAATGGAAGTACATCTCTCTTGCTACAGTAGGAAGTAAAGCAAAAACACACGGACATTCAGTTTCTATGTTTTATTATTTCTCTAAACTTTAATTCATCTGCTGAAGCAAGAGATTAAAGAAATAACTGATGTAGCCTAGAATAATTCTCGAAGTCGCATGTCACTATGAGTGACATCACAGCACTACAATGCACATAGACGCACTTGTGCGATTGACGTCTGCTGTCTGGCTGGGAGCATCGTGCCCGCAAGGAGAAGGGCAAACAGTGTTTGGTTTAAAATTTAAGCTCTTTCCAAAGTAGGTAGGGATGTAATACTTAGCAGACACGATCGTTTCCACACATTGTATGCACTGCACTTGTCAGTTCAAGATAGCCAGACCTGATGAGGGGCCCTTTAAGTGTAAATGAATGAATTAATTAATGAACTGCAGTTGGTTTACAGTCAAAAGTTCCAATTACTAGAAATTACCTTCGTACAACAGATTATTTGCAACTAATTTTCCCTCAAAAACACAAGAGTCCTGAGAGCAGTTTGCAAAGCTGATGAACTAGCACTGTCAGTTTACAGATAATTGCAGACAAACTAATCTTGCCTAATCCACTACAGTGGAGGTGTGTACAATTGTTCCTGCAAACTTAATGCCTTCCAATGTGGCTTTGCATTTAGCAGCATCATTGAGGCACATTCTTGGAACTTTTGCAATAATTTTCAAAGTGATCAGTGGCTTCTCCAGCCTTTTGCGCAGAAAGCTATTCCAGAGAGTACCAAAAAGCATAGACCCCTCCATGGCCCTGAATCTCTTCCAAGACAAAGCCAAATAATAAATGACCCACTTGGGCCATTTTTATAACTTCTTTTACTGCTGAAATAGTTGAGTTCACTACATTTGCGATGTACATGCAGCAAGTCTCAGAGATGAAGTACCAGACCTGATGTGTTCAGCGAGATGTCAAATATGGCCTCACTGCATGGAACAAGATGGGCCAATATAGCAGTAGCAGTAATGTACCCACCAGGTACATACACAAGACTACACCATTTAAAGAAACTTCACATAATATGATGGGGAGAAATTATTGGCCTAGGTGCTCAACTGTGAATATTCCCCAACAATGCAGTATGGAGAGCTGCACTTCCAAGTCAAGTAATAACTAGCACCCGAAGTTTCATTTGCGTCTTTTGAGTTTGCCAAAATAGATCTGGAAAACACCACAGGAGAAGCAAACACTGGCAAAATACCCTTTTGAGTTCCATCAGTGAGATGCTATTTGCTGACACTGATGCACAATGCATACATTTGTGAATGAGAATTATTTGCATGTTTGTATAATACAGTATTAAAGGGACCCTAAAACGATTTTGACAATTTTCTACAAACGTACCGAGTCGTTAGAGTAGGTCCTTCTGATCATTAATTGAGACATCTAAGCGCTCCGCGTAAAGCATGTAATTTATTATAAGGTTTTAAAAATTAACATCGCTGCCGATCGCAGCCCACTGCTCGGCGGAATTTTAAGCCGCACCTACCCATATGACCGACATCACCTATATGACGTCAGTGGGGCGAGCTATCCGATTGGCTGACCAAGGCGCGTGATCGATAATTTTTCCAACCTTATGGTAAACAAATGATGTTCGTAATAGTTGCAATGTTAGTTAGGTTGTTTTTATAAAAAGTAAGTAACATAAAGAGAATGCACAAGAACAATTTTTCAGTACACATAAGCACTTCTGGCACACAGCAAGTGTCGTCTGCTTGTGTTACAATGTGCTCCGTCTTTGACGAGAGCTCTGCCGTCAGTGTCGGTTTGTCTTTTTGAGAGCGCTATGATTCGACTTTGTTGCACTGTGGACTGCAAACGTAGCGACTGGCAATATGTCAAGCTGCGACATCGTGTCCCTCTGCAACCCAGTAGACAAGCGGACTGGCTGCAGCGCATCGGACTGCTGCTACCCGATCGGCGCCAGGATTTATGCGATTGCGGCCGTCACTTTACACGGGAAGATTACTAATGCAATAGCGTTTCGCGAGTCCGGTATTAGGGTAAACACAAGCGCAAGGGGACAGGGCCTGGCTGTGTGCCCTTGTGTGTCGTTTCAGGGGATGAACAGAAGCGCAAATGTGAATGGTCTGCACGGTGCAGCCACCTGGTGGCATAGAGCTCAACCACACACAGTAGCAGTAACAAAATGTATTCTTCTTTGCTGCTGGTGTAAATTTTTAGCAGGAGTGTAATCGTTAACACATTGTTTTTGTAAATGTTTAAAATGTTTTACACTTGGTCAGAGCAATATTAGCTCTTTGGCTGGTTAAGCTCTGCGCCATGGGTGGCTGGACCGTGGAGACCGATCAGGCAGCTCACGTACGTCTACGCTAAAGTTCCTTCATCAACTTCAGTTTATGCCTCCACCGTTTTATCGAAATGTTCAGCTAGTGTGTGATTACCGGAATACCAGACACATTCGGCGCTACAACAGAATGCTCGCAATGCACGCTGCTTCAAAAGCTCTCGCTTGGAGTTGACGGCCAAGCAGCTAGCGGAGAGGTTTCGCGCGGGTGGGGGCGGGCTCCAAAACAACCGGAAGTGGACGATGTGACGTCGCATCGTGACGCAGAACCAGTGAAGGCAGAGTTTAGCCCCGATCGCTCGGCGAACGAGTTGAGGAGGAAAAGCATGGCTAGGGAGGAGAGTAACTTGTAATCGCTTGTAGCTTTAATACGTAATGCTTCACTTAAATTGTGGTGCGAATGTTCTACTTAAGCTGTACCCTACACGTCTACAAAATTTATCCGAACCGTTTCAGGGGCCCTTTAATCATTAAAACTAAACATTGTGACTGGCTTTAACAGACTTGACTATCTTGCTTCTTTATTTTTTAATTTTTTTCAGGATACTTCTCAATTTAAGCCCAAAAGGCTATTGAAATTAGTCGCACAGAGATTGAGAGAAAAAAATTCAGAGCCATTGCACTTTGTGAAGGTGGATGGCCAGTGGAGCTGTATATATGGTGATAAATATGTTGATGAATATGTTGACTGAAAATAAGATACATACCACAATAAATTTCGTTTTTTCACAATTTTTTGTAGTTTTATTACATTGCATACTGAATGCTTTTTTTAAATTTTTAGCCTTCTTTTGTTAGCTTTCTTGGATTTATTATTTGGATCAATGTAATGGTGATGGAAATAAATCATTATATTATTATTATTATTATCACTAAGGAGTCTATTGCTTTATGATTGCTATGATATATGGCCAGTGGCTCTGTGGCGACACTGGAAAGGTTCTTGGCCAATGTGAGGTGTATACATGACCGATGACGCATCGTGGGCACACTGATGCTTGTGTAACATTAAATGTCAAACATTTCCAAGAGAACGCCACGAACCACTTTCCATATGGCCGAGATACATCTATGTTGAAATCACCTGCAGTTACGATGGGAGTGGACTCGGGTGATGCAACCAAAGGTGCATACACTTCGCATTTGTGGCACGATCTTCGTCCGTATTACGTGCCGCCCGCCGTCCTGCCACGCACATTCCCGCTTCTGTTTACAACTGTGTTCTTCATAGGCGCACTGTTCTTCCGCAGTCCTCACCGCACACAGCCTAACCATTGAATAGAGCCCATGATCTCACATTGCAATCCATACTAAATGGTGTCTATCCTGGTTTTACTTTTTTTATTACAATATTTTTTATGACAATATGTTTTGACACTTCCCGCGAATAAATGCAGCTAGGACATAGCCAACGATATGCTTTTGCTTTATGCTTCAGCTCTCTTATAGCTCTGGGGTGGCAGCCATCCTTTTTGTCTACTCACACAAACCAAAAGAACCTAACGTATAACAACTCCGCTGTAATATGAACCAAAGTTATTTTTTTTTGCAAGATTTACTTTTTCTTTACCAACTACAATACCAGGTGACCTCGTGGCCTATGTTTGAAGTGCAAAAAACACTCACATCCTGTAGTATGCGGCGTAGCTTGAGGAGCATAGTCTTGAGTCCATTGAGGTCCTGGCACACTGACCGGTATGAAGATGAGTCTAACTTCACACCACCATCATCACACTCTTGCATCACCACCTGACGAGGAGGACGCAGAGGCAAGCTGACAGTGCGCGGACGTGCTTCAGCTGCTGTAGCACTGGATGGCGTTTTCAGAGGCCACCGAGATGCAAGTGAGTCAGAAGCTCGACGCAAGGCGGCCCCTTCACTGCAAAGGAAATGGTCGGCTGAATGCTCGAGTCTCCAGTATTTACAGCACACATTCTTTTCAGATGGAGGCAGCAAAGGAGGCCCCGCATTCCTTGTCCCCCTTTGTCAAGATGTGACTAAGGATGTCACTTTATCACAAAGGATATAAATTACAAAAATGAAATATTTTATTGTCTTTACTCAGTTTTAGCTCTGTCATTTGATGCCTTTATTTTTAACACAATCGCAGATACAGTTAACACGTCTCCACTCAAGACAGGAGATTATATACAAATATGCCATTTTACATACAGTGCAAAACTACTTTGAAGATGGTGTAAGTTTTTTAAGCCATAGTTGTTACAACTGCACCAGCCATAACAACCAAAGAAGAGAATAGTGTATATTTGTAGCCACCTTATGTTGCAGCTGTAGTTATCAAGTGTATCCTCAGTGTGCAATCTCAAAATAGACATTTTATATACACTACGAGCTTTTATATCAACCACAAAAAGTGGCACTTATTTCTTACATTATGCTCAATAATAAAAGATGTTACCTGTGATCACTGTCAAAAACAACAGTTCTATCTTCTTCAAGAAAAAATAATAAATATGTTGCATGCTAGCACATTGACCACTTCCTGGATCAAGAAGTAATATTATAGAAATGATATCTTACTCCGAGTGATTACTGTCCCACGAGTTCCTCTTTTCTGCTTGTGAAGCAACAGATGGACGTGCCACCCTTCTCAGTTGTGCTCCAGCATATTTAACAGCAGGACTGGATGCACTGCAATACACACATGCACAAGATCCCCCCAGGATCTAAGAGTGCAACAGAAAAACAAAGTATCTGCAAAGTAAATTGTATGGGAAACCTGTAAAGATTATTAAAAACTTTTCTTCTTCTATCTGTAGATAAGAGTCAAGTAAGGGCATGAAAAAAAAAATTGCCACACGATACATACAGTCTTATATTTCCCAAGCAAGGTTCAGTTGTGTGAACATTCAAAATTACATAATAAATGCTTCCAATTCCATTTGAAGTACTAGATTTGACAAATTTATATAAAGCTTTCTAAAATATTTGATTTTGCCTGAACATACCAGAATACTATGAACCTTGGAGGCTGCCCACAATGAAAATGCATACCTGCCAATTCATGGGTAAACTTTTAAGATTCATAAATTTCCCATGGACATGACTTCACAGCATGCATTATGTTTTAAAGCCTGCCCTGAGCGAACACCTTTTCAGGGATATATACACATCTTAACAGATGCAGCACACACTTTAGACACAGCACACAAGCAGCAGCAAACTTGGATCAGCAGAGACTGACAAGCAACACATTGTTTTTGATCAGTTACTTTTACAGCAACATTGTCGGCCATAGAAAGTTGTCTGAATAAAGTTGCTAAAAGCAGGTACCCTTCTGGTGTCCTTTCATCATCATCAGACTTTCAGACTTTAAAGGGTATGGACGGAGAACAACAAGCGAAACTTTTTCGTGAACAGAATTTTTCGTGAACCTTGATGCAACATTCGTAAAATTGTAGAACGAGCCCAAATTTGTCAATGTTGCAATTAATTCGGGAGAGTTGCGTGAGTATGAAAATAGCACAACCAGGAACTGTTGTGGCCCTGCACTTTTTGCTTAATTATAGGTTACCAATTTCATCACAATTCTGTATTATGCGTACTAAAATACATTTTTTTTATGCCGCATCTCTAGGTTTCTTTTTCTTGCATTTATTTTAGAACAAAGAACATTCAACATTCAAACCGATATTTAAAGCTTGTACTTGTATTAGCATACAATTTTAATCATATATTATACTATTTGAACACCAGTGAATAAGTATAATTAGATTATTTGATTTCACTGAATTAATTGCTTATTTTGCATATTAATGAGTCTACAAAAATTACTGCACTATTTAAAGCCTATTTTTCTCATATTCACTACAGTAGTTATGAAATATTTTAAAGGGACCCTAAAGGGAAAAACTAAATCAGTTTAGGCTGATAAAGTATGTATTCTTTAAAAACTATTTTCGTTAATATCATGTTAATTGGTTGATTATAAGAAGAAAAAAATGCAGGTCAAACTTCCATTTCTTGAATTTCAAGTCAAAACCCTAGCGCCGCTACGTCAGTATGGCATCACAGATTTCCAAGTATGTTTTGCATCCGTGCCTTGTGGCGGAATGAAAGTTCCTGAAATCTGCCAAGTTAATTCTTTGGTTTCTTTAGAATACAATGCAGTCCATCTTTGCCGACAAAACATTGACTAGGTCTGAGTAGATGCAGTAAAAATCCATAACCCCACGGCAGGCACGTACCCAGGATTTTTTTTCGGGGGGGGGGCACCACCACCACCACCACCACCACCACCACCACCACCACCACCACCACCACCACCACCACCACCACCACCACCACCACCACCACCATCATCATCATCATCATCATCATCCTGTTTTATGTCCACTGCAGGACGAAGGCCTCTCCCTGCGATCTCCAATTACCCCTGTCCTGCCGCCAACCGATTCCAACTAGCACCCGCGAATTTCCTAATTTCATCGCACCATCTATAGTTTTCTGCCGTCTTCCACTGCGCTTCCCCTCTCTTGGTACCCATTCTGTAACCCTAATGGTCCAACGGTTATCTAACCGGCGCATTACATGACCTGCCCAGCTATATTTTTTCCTCTTGATGTCAATTAGAATATCGTCTATACCCGTTCGCTCTCTGATCCAAACCTCTCTCTTTCTCTCTCTTAACGTTATGCCTAGCAATCTTCGTTCGATCGCTCTTTGCGCGGTTCTTAACTTGATCTCAAGTCTCTGCCCCATATGTCAGCACTGGCAAAATGCGCTAAGTGCACACCTTACTTTTCAATAATAATGGTAAGCTTCCAGTCAGGAGCTGGCAATGTCTGTCGTATGCGATCCAACCTATTTTTATCCTTCAGTGAATTTCCTTCTCATGATCAGGATTCCCTGTAATTAATTGACCTAGGTAAACGAACTCCTTCACAATCTCTAGTGGCCGACTGGCGATCCTGATGTCTTGTTCCTTTGCCCGACTATTTATCATTATCTTCGCCTTCTGGATAATAATATTCAACCCCACTCTTACACTCTCTCAGTTAAGGTCTCCAATCATTTGTTGTAACTCGTCTGCATTGTTGTTGAATAGAACAATGTCATCGGCAAACCGAAGGTTGCTGAGATATTTGCGTCGATCTTTACTCCTAAGCCTTCCCAGTTTAATAGCTTGAATACTTCTAAGCAGGCATTGAATAGCATTGACTCCCTGTCTGACCCCTTTCTCTATAGGTATCTCCCTGCTTTTCTTGTGTAGAATTAAGGTAGCTGTAGAACCTCTGTAGATATTCTTACGCGAAGGACGAGTCAGTAAGACGAGAAACCATTTACAGATTATATTTACAACAGCGGTTGCAGCGCTGTCCGGTTAGATTCACAGCGCGAGCCCAGTTCGTTCTTCCTCCTCTTTTCTGAAGTGATAGCGCCTACGCGCCTCGTTCAAACAAACAAATACCACACGCATGTAGCAATATTTTCCAAGCTTTTTACGTGAGCGTTCTGTACTCCTTGATTACGTAGTGCCTCTATGACTGCTGGTATCTCTACTGAATCAAATGCCTTTTCGTAATCTATATAAGCCACGTAGAGAGGCTTATTGTACTCTGCGGATTTCGCGATAACCTGAGTGATGACATGGATGTGATCCATTGTAAAGTATCTCTTCCTGAAGCCAGCCTGTTCCCTTGGTTGACAAAATCCAGTGTTGCCCTTATTCTATTGGAGATTATTTTGGTAAATATTTAATATAATACTGGGAGCAAGCTAATGGTCCTATAATTTTTCAATTCGTTGTCTCCTTTTTTTGTGGATTAGTATAATATCTGCATTCTTCCAGTTTTCTGGGACCCTTGCAGTCGATAGACACTTTGTATAAAGAGCCGCCAGTTTTCCAAGCATCATGTCTCCTCCATCTTTGATTAAATCGACTGTTATTCCACCTCCTCCTCCAGCTCTTCATCGTTTCATTTCTTGCAGGGTCCTTGTGACCTCATCGTTAGTTATAGGAGAGTTTCTGTATCCTGTTCATTACTGTTTCTAAGTGAGGTATCGTGTCTCCTCTGAGTACTGTATACAGGTCAGCTTAGAATTTTTCCGCTGCTTTTACTATATCTTCGAGATTGCTGATGATATTATCTTTTAGTGTATACATCATGGTTTGTCCCAAGCCAGGTTTCCTATTTACTGATTTCAGGCTGCGTTCATTTTTTACAGCTTCTTCAGTCTTTCTCGTGTTATAGTTTCGAATATCAGTTATTTTCGCCTTGTTGATGAGTTTTGACAGTTCCGCGAATTGCGTAACGCTGTGCAGCCGCCAGTCCCATACAACCGCGTAGAGCGCAGGACTCTGCGATTCTAGATGTACTGCACTCACCGCGAAAGGTTAGAAAAACACCCACATAAGCACAGCAGAGAAGTGGCTACGTGAGGCGGTTCGATCGATAACTGTAGATGCATCATTCAAAGCAAGTAATTGTTCTCCACTTCCGGCAGCGTTCTCTCTACTTCCTTTTTAAATAAAAAGATGTTGTTCCATAAATATTCTCATAAACAACGGTTAACTTTTTTATTATTCGATTTTCCTTGCAGTTTGGTTGTTGCCTTGGCTCTTTCCCTTAGTAGATCGCTTAATTTCTCAACTCCTTGCGATTTTTCTTTCCAGTTGCCAGTTTTGCACGAAAAGTGCTATACAATTAGGGAAAAACAGACGAGGAAACGGGCGACAGTCACCTTGCTTATGGGTTTAAGGGTTATTGCAGGGTTTCATGATGGACGCACTTTCACATTATTTTATTTCCCACCTTATCTAACCCATATCACGTGTATATGGTTGCGGGCATCTGCCAGCCTCGCGGCGAGCCGTAACTCAAGGAAATAATGAAGCAAAGGGAAAAGTTAAACGCAATTGGCGTTTTCTCCCGCCGCAACTCGTTCCACGAGAGTACAGACCAGCTCAGTAACAGCCGCAGCCCTTTCCTCGTCCCAGGATCAGCCTAAACAAAGAAGGTTGAACTAACAAAAGCAACAGCTATGCGCGTGACGGTTGAACAGATGGTGACAACTGAACGCATATCGAGTTAATCGCATGGGTGCGGAATCTATGAGAAAACTGTCCTTCACATTACAAAAGATGCTGAGAACTACCGCCATCTAAAAGGAGTGAAAAAGGCAGCATAATGCTGACCGATTAATAGCCACCAAGTGTCAACATTGATCTGGCGGCGCTTTAGGAATGTGTGAGGAGGGGGGGCATGGGTGGGGAGAGGGGGGGCGGGTATGCCATTTGATTTCGGGGGGGGGGGGGGTTCGGGCCCCCCCGGCCCCCCCCCCCTGGGTACGTGCCTGCCCTACGGCAAGCTGGTGCAGAAACTTGCGAGGCAATGTCGCCGCCAGTCTTGTTTCTTTTCTGGTTTATCAAGCCTCCTTTCCCAGACTATTTTCTTTTGGTACTGCAGAAGGGTAGTTTACTTACACTTCAATAATATATATATATTTTTTTCAGTGTCCCTTTAAGATCAGCTAAAGACTCCCAGGCCATCAGTACTACTCCTTTTACTGCTGCATAGCACAGTTGTGAAGAAAAAGGTTTTGCCAGCTTGTCTACCTTTTTTAATGGCTTATCAATCGGAGAAACTTGTATTTACGGCATACAAAGAATTTCCCGAAGTCTTTATCAGCACAGAGAAAAAATTATTTAGTTCTGTACCACCTAAACCGCAACAACAGGTACTTTGGTGATGCCCACACCACCATCACATTTCACACAATCCCAAACAAGGCCCAAGCACATTTTAACGCAAGACGTTCAGGGGTAAAAATATATAGTAAGATACTTGGTTATAATGATGGTTTACTATATGCCAAAATTTCTTATTAGAAAGGTGCTGTATTGTCAGAGTGCCCAAACGGCATGGGTTTTAAAAAATTCAACAACACCTTAGCACTTCCTATGAGTTGTAAATACGAAAGCATTAGTGTTCAATTGAACGCTGCTGAGCAGTCCTTCAAGTTACGAACTCCTCGCGGGCAAGTAAGTGCATTAAGATGCTTGGCCAATGCCTCCTAGATCGCACAAGGCCGGTGCACTTTGATTCATCACTTCATGCTACCTTGCCCAACTGCCATAGAATCTAATGGGGATGCTGCTGAGTAAGCCACAGTGACTTTAACATCACCGCTTTCGTCACGCCAGGCTTGGCAATGGAAATTGCAGTCCAAGTAGCCCGGTGTCATAAAGCAGAGTACACAGGCCTGCTATCTTGGAGGCATTTGGCTTGGTGTGTTTTGATTTGGCCTTACCAGGGCGCAGTTAGAACGCAGGCAAGAGCTTACGCGGAAAAGGCCGTATGGACAACACAGGTTTCCAAGAGCAAGAGAGACGTGGCATTGTGGCGATGCCCTCTTTCCTCACGCAACACGTGGCACACTACCACAGCAGCAGGTATTCCCTTTCACCCACTATGCTACGTCAAGGCATGCTCATGACGCGTCATCGCAGTCAACAGGAACTTCGGTGCCACTTTTCGCTTTTCCCCATGACAGATGCCAGCTTTTTGATTCAATGGGTCATTTGATGCTTTCACATCAAAAGATATCTCAAAAAATTTCGTTAAATATGAGCTCAATGCCATTGTGCGGTGCACTGAAACAGGACAAGACCTACAGTATCCTCAGGTTTAAAGTAGCATATCGAGCACACAGAAGTTTAGTACATCAAGCAAAACAAGCAGACTACTCACATTTCTGTGGAATCCTTGCATGGCGTTTCAAAGTCCAGCATAAGGTCATCGGAACCCAGGCTTGAACAAGACGATCCAGCATCAGAACATAAGGGATGGAGGTCATCCAATGTTCGGTCAACTTTAGTCTGTCGCCCACTGAATGACTGTAGAGCATGCAGTTCAAAGATGGACTTCTTGACTGATGGTGCCCCTCTTCCTCTAGACCGCTCGAGAGCGATCAGACCAGGCTGATCAGAGATGTCATCATCGATTAGGAAGCCATCTGATGTGGGGCTGAGAAACCCACCACTCTTCTCTTCCTTGTTTGGTGGGCTGAGTGGAGCTGACAGCATTGATGGTCCTTTTGCAACTCCCTCTCTCTTCTGCTCTGGTGAGCAATCCTTTGCTGCCTTGGCTCCCTTGGTCAGTATTCCCTTGGCGATGACAGCCCGAGTGGGGCTGCTGAAGCCTTTTGTGATCTTTGGTTCAACAGGTCGCTTCCACTGAGGAGTCTCTGAATACTTCTTTATTGGAGTGATGCGCCGATAAGACAGGATTCCCCGGTATGCCGCGTAGGAGTCCGGCTGGTCATACACACCCATCTTGGAGGCAGTTCCATCAACTGTAGTCAGTTGTGCTCCAGCAGGGAGCGTTGTGGGCAGTACAGCCGAGTCGAACTCTTTTCCTACACCCACGGCCTCCTTTAGAACAGGCGACGACTCCACTTGTAGCGTCGTGCTGCTGCTCTGTGCCTTCCCGCCATTCTCATTGCCAGCAGGTGGGTCACTCAGAGAGTGGCCCAGACCAGAGTCGTAGTCGGTGCTACCGCTGTCTCCGCTGTGGCTCCTGTCTGAAATGCTTTCCTTATCCGGCGACACCCTGTGCTGGCAACCAGTCCGCTTTTCTGGAGCAGCAGCCTCTCCCACTGGTTGGTTGGACATTCGAGCTGCTGCATGTAACTTCTCACTTGTAGCCCTCTGTGGCACAGGTGGAACTCTGGTTGTCACAACAGCAACCTGAGGCTTGGGGAGCCCACTCAGGTGTGCTGTAATCTTGGTTGGGATTTTGGTGGCGCCATACTGAATGCGCATCTGTTCCGAGTTCTCAGAAGACACCTTGGCCCCCTCTGTTTTAACCCGCAATGAGCAGCTGTCCGTTACATTATTTGCACCAGTTTCGACAACATCCTTTTTAAAGTTAGTGAAATCTTGGGATGAGCTTCCATCCTCAAAGTTGTTATTGAAGCTAGGGTTGTTCACATCAGCATTGTCAGTCACAGCTCTCCTGCTCCTGTCTGCAAAGTCTGTTGTCACGGTGACACTGGCTTTGCCTTGCAGATTTCCAGATTGAGAAGGGTTGGCACGGTATTTAGTAGGAGGAGGAATACAACGCCTGAAGTTCACCTCCGATGTATCTATTGGTGCGACGGTTCCCCTTGTGTAAGGAGTGGCTCGTGGTAGACGTAGCGCACTATCCTGAGAAGAGGATGCCGACATGGGAGCAGAGGAGTACGGCTGTGAGGCTGACTTGCTCTTACTTGAGTAACATGTGCCCATCAAGGCATGGAACAGTGTACTTCAGCTCGAAATTCTGAAAAAAAAAAAAAAAACTGTGGCCAGGCCTATTTCAAAGAAGCTCAAGACCATGCATAATAAATGGCTGAAGGCTAGACAGTTCACAAAGTAGTTCAATGACAGCAGACACTTCACCAGCATCTCGTGATATCACACTGCCTCTGGCAACAACTCAGTCATTCCTAATACACTGCTATTCTTAAGTATGTTGATTTCTGATGCAGCAGCACATACAAACCATGAATGTATTTGCGCTGAAGTATGTAACACTTTAGCACATGCAGTTTTTTGTTGTTGTTTGCATGTTCAGTTATGTATTATGCAAATTATGTACTAATGTATTCCCACCCCTTATGTAATACCCCTATCAAGGGGTCTTTAACGTAATAAAATGAAATGAAAGTAATATATGCACTTAATACAACAAAGTGGGTCAACTAATGAGCAATTTATGCCACTTATGAACACCAACTAACCTTACGGCTATTTCGGGTTTAGCGACACTATCATCGAGAGCGAAACAAACATGGCTCAAATTTTTATTTAACTTGATTCACAACTATTATGATATAGACCTAACAAAATACTTCACAGTCACGATCATCGAGACATAAACATGTACACATTATAACAGAATATTTATGCCATAATGACCCATTCATGTACTCTTATTTCCCCCTCATGATAAGGGAATGGAATCCCTTCAACCTTTCAGACATTTCTGCAGACTCATTATCTCAGTTCACATCACGGTTAGAATCCACATCTAGTAATCAGTAATGCAGTCTTATTCACATATGCTTTTCAACTCTTGTAAGCTATGCTGATTATCATGAAGGTGTTTACTGGTATTTTTGTGCCCATTTGCTGTCCTTTTTGTGATGTATTCACTGTATTGTTGCGCATGTCTCCTGGGCATTTGATATCTATATTTCTTTGTTTTTTATATGTATTGTTACCTTGTTCTTTTGTGTTTCTTGTTTGGCTTATTGACACGAAATTTGTACATGAAATTTTATCACCATGTATTTCATTTTTGTATTCCCACTTGCTATGGTCCCTGATGGGACTGGCAGCATTGAACATGAATAAATAAATAAATAAATAAATAAATAAATAAATAAATAAATAAATAAATCATGCTTTTGTTATGCCAATACAAGAATAGCTTTTCTTGTACATGAAGATCAGCATGTATGCAAGGGTCAATGACAGCTTCAACAGTCATAAATCTAAGAAGAATGTGGCATGTAAATATCCAAAGTGCCCATTTCACTAAAGATTATATGCAGTTGTCATCAATAACAATAAACACTTGCACAAGAATTAATAAGGGCAAAGTTCTAACATATAAAGCAGATGACAAAAACACATAGTGCACATAATGCTTAGTTTTAAAGTTCGCAAGTGCAAGGCATCAACAGATGAAAACTGCAAAGGTACACTAGATGGAAAACAGCTCAACACTAAGGGCAGCACCAAATGAAGGCAAAGGCAGATGGCACAAGGAAATGTAACATAATATACAAAAAGAGACAAAAATTATCGATAAGAAAGCGTAGAGAGGTCAACCTCAGATGGATTCCTCTAGCCAGCTACTCTGTTCTGCAGGAAGGGAAAGAGATGCATGATTGTTGTTAGTGAGTGCAGAGACAAAGCTCATGAGGGTGTCCACCGAAATCCAAGCCTGTGCTCTTTAAAGGGGCCCTCAGTACGTTTGGGAAACGTAAACAGATAAGCGTGGCACATAGATCATGCATTGATGATCATGCCTGCAAAGTACCAAACTACTCCACAGCACAAAAACGGCAATGCCCGGCCAGTATAACATTTAATTATTCCAATCTGTTTTTATTCTAAATCAGCCATTAGACCTCCGTGATAGGTCAAAATGTTTCGGGCTCTGCCCATATTACTGGGGCGCCCACCCATACAGGTTGGACTCATGCATGCACTACAGTGTGCCTTGTCCTTTTTTTTTGTCTAGCTATTCTGGCCTATCACAGAGGACCAATAGCTGATTTGGAAATAAAAACAGATTGGAATAGACTTACGTCATACCAAACCCCACGCACCTTTCCTTTCAAAGGAGCTCAGTTTCACACCTGAGAATGAGGGCTGCATGCATATACGCCCCTACGTCCCATGCACTGCTTGTAATATAACCAATTACGGCATGTTAGTTCAGTGAATCATCCAATGCAAAACGTGCAAAACCACGCCTAAAAGTATGTCGTGCAGCAAAAAAATAGAGGAAAAAAAAAGGAGGTGGGGATCATGACGTAAACATGACACAGTCCCATGGCTCTGATATAGAAGGCAGGGGAGGAATGTTGCTTGTGAATGCTAGTTGGGAAAAACAGACAGAGTGCTTAAGTTGGCAGTGAAGCGCACCTCCAGGCAGCATGGCAACAACATTTGAATTCCTTTCATATCCTCTAATAATGAGCAAATTGAGAAATTACTGCACTAATACACTCCCTAAACAATCCTTTCAAACTTCAAGTGTATAACCAAAACTTCCAACGCAGCCTGCTGAGGGACCCTTTAAGAAATTAAGTGAAGCTTAGCTCAATTGAAAACTAAGTTTAAAGTTTCATCAAGAACCCAGAATAACTTGCTCTGATAATGGCTGTTTCTCAAGACAGGCAAGAATAGTAGGGCAGCATCTGTAGATTGCGCACATATTTAAGGTAAACACAAAGCATACATTAAAATTTGTTGCTGGGCTAGTTGGTTCATGCTTAACAACTGAATACTAGTAAGCGCAGTTCCAAGAGGGGACAAAAGAAAGACACAGTATTGTGCTTCTGTGTCTTTTGTCCAGTCTTGGAACTGCACTTACATAGTTTACAGTTCACATAGTTTACATAGCAGTTTACATAGCATATACTCTACAGATTCCGGTACATGATATATATCACAATATGGAAAGAATGTGCATCACATGAAGTCGTGAAAACACCATTTCCGGCCTCAAACTGTGCAAGGGATTGACACTGCTGCACTCGCTGTTGGGCGGTAGCCTAAAAAATCCGGGCACACCTAAGCACTTCTTACGAGTTGTGAATGCGAAAGCATTAATGTCCAATTGAATGCCGCTGAGCAGTCCTTCGAGTTATGAACTCGTCGCAGGCAAGCGAGCGCACTGAGACGCTTGACCAATGCCTCCTAGACAGCACAAGGCTGGTGCACTTTGATCCGTGACATGATGCTGCCTTGCCCAACTGCCATAGAATATAAAGGGGATGCTCCCGAGTAAGCCACAGTGACTTTAATGTCACCGTTTTTGCCACACCGGGCTTGGCAATGGAAATTTCGGTCCGAGTAGCATGATGTCATAAAGCAGAGGGCACAGGCCTGCTATCTGGTTCTGGTTTAGCCCAGTAAGCAAAGCACTTGGCCTCTGAGCATAGGGTCGTAGGTTCAAAACTCACTACCACCAATGTTTTTCCTTTCGAATGTATCGTTTTTTTACACATTAATTTCTGTATAGCAATTACCTAGGCGAAGTTCTAACACAGGCGAGAGTGTGCGCAGACAAGAAAGGCGTAGATGCCTCCAAGAGTAAGGGTGGCCTGGCTTCGCAGCGATGCCCTCTCCCCTTGCGCAACACCTGGTAGCAAGTGTTCCCTTTCGCCTGCTCTGCTCTGTCAAGACTTGCATGCGATGTGGCGTCACAGCCAATGGGAATTTAGGCGACGTTTCGCTACTACAGGCGCCAGCTTTTTGCCCAATGGGCCATTTGATGCTTTCACATCAATAACAGCTTGGGGTCTAGTCTCTAGAAGTGCCTGTAAGGATTATTTAGATAGGCCTGTGTCTTTTTGTCAGTTTCAGTATAACACTGCAGAGAAGCAAATAAATGTCTGGTACAGAAAAGGGAATCACGAGC